>NC_136393.1:49672491-49905042 GCF_965140285.1 Lepidochelys kempii | reverse complement strand
ACGCGCTATCTCAGAGTACTCCCGACCCGCAGCCCCCTGCCAGCCCAGCCCTGCCCCCCAGCCCTGCCAGTGCCCCTCACGCCCGACCCACAGCCCCCTGCCAGCCCAGTCCTGCCCCACAGCCCTGCCGGTGCCCCTCACTCCCGACCCGCAGCCCCCTGCCAGCCCAGCCCTGCCCCCCCAGCCCTGCAGTGCCCCTCACTCCCGACCCGCAGCCCCCTGCCAGCCCAGCCCTGCCCCCCCAGCCCTGCCAGTGCCCCTCACTCCCGACCCGCAGCCCCCTGCCAGCCCAGCCCTGCCCCCCACCCAGCCCTGCCGCTGCCCCTCACTCCCGACCCACAGCCCCCTGCCAGCCCAGCCCTGCCCCCCAGCCCTGCCAGTGCCCCTCACGCCCGACCCGCAGCCCCCTGCCCCCCCAGCCCTGCCGGTGCCCCTCACTCCCGACCCACAGCCCCCTGCCAGCCCAGCCCTGCCCCCCCAGCCCTGCCAGTGCCCTCACTCCCGACCCGCAGCCCCCTGCCAGCCCAGTCCTGCCCCCCAGCCCTGCCAGTGCCCCTCACGCCCGACCCGCAGCCCCCTGCCCCCCCAGCCCTGCCGGTGCCCCTCACTCCCCGACCCGCAGCCCCCTGCCAGCCCAGTCCTGCCCTCCAGCCCTGCCAGTGCCCCTCACGCCCGACCCCACAGCCCCCCTGCCCCCCCAGCCCTGCCGGTGCCCCTCACTCCCGACCCGCAGCCCCCTGCCAGCCCAGTCCTGCCCCCAGCCCTGCCAGTGCCCCTCACGCCCGACCCACAGCCCCCTGCCAGCCCAGCCCTGCCCCCCCAGCCCTGCCAGTGCCCCTCACGCCCGACCCACAGCCCCCTGCCAGCCCAGCCCCTGCCCCCCCCAGCCCTGCCAGTGCCCCCTCACTCCCGACCCGCAGCCCCCTGCCAGCCCAGCCCTGCCCCCCCAGCCCTGCCAGTGCCCCTCACTCCCGACCCGCAGCCCCCCTGCCAGCCCAGCCCTGCCCCCCAGCCCAGCTGCCAGTGCCCCTCACGCCCGACCCACAGCCCCCTGCCAGCCCAGCCCTGCCCCCCCAGCCCTGCCAGTGCCCCTCACGCCCGACCCGCAGCCCCCTGCCCCCCCAGCCCTGCCGGTGCCCCTCACTCCCGACCCGCAGCCCCCTGCCAGCCCAGTCCTGGGCCCCCCCAGCCCTGCCGGTGCCCCTCACTCCCGACCCGCAGCCCCTGCTAGCCCGGCCCTGGGCCCCCCCAGCCCTGCCGGTGCCCCTCACTCCCGACCCACAGCCCCCTGCCAGCCCGGCCCTCGGCCCCCCAGCCCTGCCGGTGCCTCTCACTCCCGACCCGCAGCCCCTGCTAGCCCGGCCCTGGGCCCCCCCAGCCCTGCCGGTGCCCCTCACTCCCAACCCGCAGCCCCCTGCTAGCCCAGCCCTGCCCCCCCAGCCCTGCCAGTGCCCCTCACTCCTGACCTGCAGCCCCCTGCCAGCCCAGTCCTGCCCCCACAGCCCTGCCGGTGCCCCTCACGCCCGACCCGCAGCCCCCTGCCCCCCCAGCCCTGCCGGTGCCCCTCACTCCCGACCCGCAGCCCCCTGCCAGCCCAGTCCTGCCCCCCAGCCCTGCCAGTGCCCCTCACGCCCGACCCGCAGCCCCTGCCCCCCAGCCCTGCCAGTGCCCCTCACTCCCGACCCGCAGCCCCTGCCAGCCCAGCCCTGCCCCCCCAGCCCTGCCAGTGCCCCTCACTCCCGACCCGCAGCCCCTGCCAGCCCAGCCCTGCCCCCCCAGCCCTGCCGGTGCCCCTCACTCCCGACCCGCAGCCCCCTGCCAGCCCAGTCCTGCCCCCAGCCCTGCCAGTGCCCCTCACGCCCGACCCGCAGCCCCCTGCCCCCCCAGCCCTGCCGTGCCCCTCACTCCCGACCCGCAGCCCCCTGCCAGCCCAGCCCTGCCCCCCAGCCCTGCCAGTGCCCCTCACTCCCGACCCGTAGCCCCTGCCAGCCCAGCCCTGCCCCCCAGCCCTGCCAGTGCCCCTCACGCCCGACCCACAGCCCCCTGCCAGCCCAGCCCTGCCCCCCCCAGCCCTGCCAGTGCCCCTCACGCCCGACCCGCAGCCCCCTGCCCCCCAGCCCTGCCGGTGCCCCTCACTCCCGACCTGCAGCCCCCTGCCAGCCCAGTCCTGGGCCCCCCCAGCCCTGCCGGTGCCCCTCACTCCCGACCCGCAGCCCCTGCTAGCCCGGCCCTGGGCCCCCCCAGCCCTGCCGGTGCCCCTCACTCCCGACCCACAGCCCCCTGCCAGCCCGGCCCTTGGCCCCCCCAGCCCTGCCGGTGCCTCTCACTCCCGACCCGCAGCCCCTGCTAGCCCGGCCCTGGGCCCCCCCAGCCCTGCCGGTGCCCCTCACTCCCGACCGCAGCCCCCTGCTAGCCCAGCCCTGCCCCCCAGCCCTGCCAGTGCCCCTCACTCCTGACCTGCAGCCCCCTGCCAGCCCAGTCCTGCCCCCCACAGCCCTGCCGGTGCCCCTCACTCCTGACCCGCAGCCCCCTGCCAGCCCAGCCCTGGGCCCCCCAGCCCTGCCAGTGCCCTCACTCCCGACCCGCAGCCCCCTGCCAGCCCAGCCCTGCCCCCCCAGCCCTGCCGGTGCCCCTCACTCCCGACCCGCAGCCCCCTGCCAGCCCAGTCCTGGCCCCCCCAGCCCTGCCGGTGCCCCTCACTCCCGACCCGCAGCCCCTGCTAGCCCGGCCCTGGGCCCCCCAGCCCTGCCGGTGCCCCTCACTCCCGACCCACAGCCCCCTGCCAGCCCAGCCCTGCCCCCCAGCCCTGCCGGTGCCCCTCACTCCCGATCCGCAGCCCCCTGCTAGCCGGCCCTGGGCTCCCCCACAGCTCTGCTGGTGCCCCTCACTCCCGACCCGCAGCCCCCTGCCAGCCCGGCCCTGCCCCCCACAGCTCTGCCGGTGCCCCTCACTCCTGACCCGCGGGTTCTGACGAGGACCCAAGACATCCACCCAGTGGCCAGCGCTGGACTCACTGTCCCTTCCTGACCCCTAGTTCCCGGCGCTCGCGCTCTGCCTTGGAGCTTGCGGGTTAACAGCCGCCCCGGTGGTTTCTCAGGCAGTCGATGACGCGGCCGGTGTCTGTTTCCTCCGTGGGGCGTGAGAGCCAGTGACCCAGTTTTTCCACCCCCCCGGCCTCCCGAGAGCTGCTTGCGCAGCCCAGCCTCCAGCCCCCCTCAGCCAGCCGCGGGGCAGGAAACAGGTCCCGGGCTGGGTGTGTGGTCGGCTGAGCGCTCGGGCGGCCGCGTTGGGCTGAACCACTCACGTCGAACCCCAGCCTGGCCGGGAGCTGGAGCTGGGCAGAGACAGCCTGGGAACAAGGCGTCCGCTTGTGGCCGGAGGGGAACGACCCAGGGGGGCTCCCGCCTGGGGTGAGGTTTAAATCAAGGGTGGGTTCCTTGTGGAAGAGGCGGTCACTGGCCCGGGGGGCTCGGCCGGGGCCGCGATCGGGGCCGATTGCAGCCAGGGGAGAGTCTCACGAAGTGATGGAGGCGGGTGCAAAGCACGTGGCGCGGGCTGGTGGGTCTGCGAGCCCCTGGTGCTGAATAAAGTCCCGGTGATGTAAGAAGCTGTTGACCTAAATTAATGGTGTTCAGTACGCCTGGCTCCTGGCGCCCCCGCACTCTAACCACTAGGCCTCACTCCCCTCCCAGAGCTGGGGAGAGAATCCAGGAGTCCTGGCTCCCAACCCCTCCTGCTCTAAACACTAGGCCCCACTCCTCTCCCAGAGCTGGGGAGAGAACCCAGGAGCCCTGGCTCCCAGCCCCTCCTGCTCTAACCACTAGGCCCCACTCCGCTCCCAGAGTTGGGGAGAGAACCCAGGAGTCCTGGCTCTGAGTCCCCCTGCTCTAACTCAACAGACGCCACTTCCTTCCCAAACCCTGGGAGTGAACCCAGGAGTCCTGGCACCCAGCACCCCTGCTCTAACCACAAGCCCCCACTGCCCTGCCAGACCTAGGGATGGAACCCAGGAGTCCGGGCCCTGCTCCTCCCCCTCCCTTGGCCCTTGGGCCGGAAGCCCGAAGCACGGCAGGAACCGACCGATTTACACAGGTGCTGCTCGGAGGCGTGAATCTCGCCCTAGCTCATTTCCTGACCCCCCCCCCGCCCTGGTGCGAGTCGCTCCAGCTCTGCACCCGCGTTCCTCTGCCCTCACACCCGGGCAGCCATGACCCCGGGCCCCCTGCTCTGGACGCTGGCCCTGATTGCAGGTGAGCAGGGAGGGGCGCGATGCCGGGATCCGGGCCGGTGCAGGGGGAAGCCGTGATGGGGGGATGTGAACCCGCAGCCCAGACAGATAGCACGGGGCACGTGGAGGTACCGGCCAGCCGGGCACATCTGGGCATAGCCAGCTGGGTATCAGTGGGCACAGAAGGCTACATAGATAGATGCTGCATCGACCCATCCACCCCCATCTATCCAGTGCCCTGCCCCCGCCCTGCCTATCCCCAGCCAGTGCCGCCCCCCGCGCCCGTCGTGAGCGCCTGCTCCACCTGGCGCCAAGCGACGGGGCCGACCCGGCAGGCCGGAGGGACCCAGCGTTGCCCGGGGGCCGTTAACTCGCTGCGCCGGGCTGAACTCGCCGGTGAGCGTGAACCCGAGCGGGGGGCGGCCCGGGCCGGCCTTAGGGGGTAGCGAGCCGGGCAATTGCCCGGGGCCCCACATGGCTCAGGCTTTGGTTTCATTTGCTCAGGTGCTCTGCCCTGGGCCGGCCTTGCTTGGCGGCCGCCCTGAAACCCGCTCTCAGCCCCCCCGGGGGCCCCAGACCCCTGGTTGAGAACGGCTGCTCTAAACTAACCTGACTGATCCAGGCATGAGGTGAACAATTCCGCCTCCGATTCAATAATGAACGTGCCCCGTTCCTCGGCGAGCGGCTCCGTCAATCTCACACCTACTTTCGTCTAATGCCGTCCGGAACCGTCATATTTTCACCGCTCAGACCAGGAAATAATGATACAATTAACAATTGATCCCAGTTAATGATTACAGCTAGGCCCACGAACCTGTTGCAAGTTCTGAACGAAACTGGGAAATTATTTCAAAATTCATGTCATTTAATTCCTGAGTTTTACTTACGACGGGGCTCATCCAAAGGTGGCGATTTCTTTCTTACTAGGCCGCTCCGGCAAAGTATTTAAATCAACCCTAAAGGATTGCAATTTCTTCCAGCAGATCCGAGCAAACTGAGGCACTTCATTTGTTCGCCCTTCGCAAATTCTTACCCCGCCGTCCAAGAATTAATCCGAGGAAATGATAGAAATTGATTCTAATTAATTGAGGACGTTGAGGAGCTAATCCTGGCTCATTCTTCCATCTTTAACCATTAACTATCTTGCAATATTTAAATATTAATCCCAGCCAACTCTTGCAATTTAAAACATGATTCCAGCAAATTCATTCAACATTCAAGTAACCCTAATAAACTCTTTACAGTTTAACCGCTGCTACTAAAGACAATGTGTTGGGTATTCCTTAAAAATTACTGCGTCACTGTCTTTTTGCGGTTCCTTTAAAATATAATCCCAGTCTGTAATACTCCTGGTGAAACATTGCAAGCTATTTAAGGGTTTGTCCCGCTGAATTGTTTCAGTCTCTTTAAGAGTAAAGTCAGCAGCGTGTTGCAATTTATTTCAGAGTTAATGGTATTAAATGATTATTTAATAGTTAATTAAACGAAATGATGACAGTCTGGTTCCTGTTAAATGAATGCAGTTCTTTGTAATTACTAGCCAAGTATTGCAATGGAACTGAGATTCTCTGCAGAATTATTGCGATTTCTTTAACCCTAATCCCAAAACAATTGTCGCAGTTTAAAAAAAAATCACAGAAAAATTATTGCAGTTTCTTAAAAAAATAGAATCCAGCGATTTAATTGCAAAGTCTGTGAACATTAATCTCAGCCCAACGATTGTGATTCAATACGTTAACCCGAGAACACTGCGAGAACGTATCTGTCACTCCCTGGAAATGTCTGCAGTGGATTTAAAACCTAATTCAAGTGAACGATACCAATTTATTTCAGCGTCAAAATGATTGCAAGGTAATCGTTAATCCTGCGAACTATTGAATTTGAATTAAAGAATAATCCCAGGGCAACTCTTTCAATGTCCTTAAAAATAACTGCAGTAAATTGTTGAGATGTGTTTCAAAATTAAGCCCAGAAGATCAGAAATTAATTCCCGGGAATATCTCGGTTAATCCCATCAGATTACTCCAATTCTTCCACAAGGTAATGCTCGGAAAGAGAGTTTTCTTAAAGATAATCCATGGGTCCTTTCAAAATTAACCCCAGAAATTTATCATTTAATCCAAGGAAATTATGCAAATTAGATCAATAACCCCATTTGATTATTGAAATTCCTTTAATATTTAATCCTAGGAAAATACTGTTTTCTTTAAAAACATATGCCAGTTAATCGCATGAATGCATCTCAGAGTACAACCCCATGCATTCTTGCAAGAGGTTTAAAATTTCATCCCAGCTGTTAATCCCAATCGATTTCAGAATCAGAGGCACTAAATTATCACCCCATACATAACTCTTAGCGCCAGCCGACGACTGGGATTTATTTCCAGTGTAACTGTGTTACAATCCGATCACTGACACCAAACCGAACCGGGTTCTGGGTCTCACGGTCTCTGGCGCTCTTTGGGGACATTTGCTTTGTGTGGAAAAGTACAAAGGCCAAGGACACAATGGAAAGGAAATGAGAATTGAAGCGTAGAAAACAAAGAAAATATTAAATAAGGGAATGGGGAATTGTTCGGTGAGGGGATGAGAGAAAACGGCTCGTGTTTTCCGATCTCTGCGTCAGCCAGAAGTATGTCGAGTGTTGGAAAGGGTGATGGGGGGGGGTGTCTGGGGATAGGTAGGTAGATAGAAGGGGTATCTGGGGATAGATAGAGAGGGGGGGTGTCTGGGGATAGATAGATAGATAGATAGATAGATGGGTAGGGTGGATGGGATAGGTAGATGGAGGGGGGTGTCTGTGGATACATAGATAGATGGCTGGCTGGCTGGAGGGGGTGTATGTGGATAGATAGATAGATGGGGTGGATGGGGATAGACGGATGGATGGATGGATGGATGGTGGGGGTGTATGTGGATGGATGGATGGATGGAGAGATAGATGGATGATGGGTAGGGTGTGCATGGGGATAGAGAGATGGTGGGTGGGGGGCTCGGGTGGACCCAGCTACTGAAGCCAGCCGACGTACAGTACGAATTACGTGACAGTTTCTCTAGCAGGAGAATCACAATTTCACAGGCTGGTTTTGACTCAGGTTTGAGGCCGGTTTGGAGCCAGAGGCTGGGACTGGCTGGCTGGGGCTGGGGCCCTTGATAATCACCCTCTTCTGTTGGTTGCCGAGCCTGCCACAGACGGGCCGCTGGGCTGGACGGGCCATCGGGCTGACCCGGTCTGGCCGACATACGGCCTGGGTCCCATTCCCCGCCCCCTGAGCCAGCCAGTCCCTGCCCTGGGGCCAGGGGGAGCGGGCGCCCCCCAAGAGGGGCAGGCCCCATGCTCGACTCCATGGGTGATGTCCCTCGGTCCCGTCTCTTTGCCAGGCTGCCGGGCGCAGGGCCTGTGGGTCTCCCAGCCCAGCTCCGTGCAGGGCACCGAGGGTGGCTCCGTCATCCTGCCCTGCGCCTACAACAGCACCCGGGAGCCCAGGCTGGGCAGCTACACCTGGGTGAAGGAGGTGGCGGGCGCCCGGCTGGAGCTGAGTGACGGGACCCAGGAGTTCAGGGGCCGGGTGAGCCGGGCCCGGGACCGGAGCTTCCTGCGGGAGAGGAGAGCCGACGTGGAGCTGCGGGACCTGAGACCCTACGACGCCGGGACCTACCGCTGCCTGGTGAAGATCCCCACCGTGGGAGCCGGGGCTGGGAACGGGACGTGGCTCCAGGTGCTGAAACTGGGTGAGTCCAGGGCAGGCCAGGACTCCTGGGTTCTCTCCCCAGCTCTGGGAGGGGAGTGGGGTCTGGTGGTTAGAGCAGCGGGTGCTGGGAGCCAGGACTCCTGGGCTCTCTCCTCAACCCACATAGTATTAATTTCCTACAATCCTTTTCTCCTCCCTTCTAGCCCGTTCAGTGCCCATGGACGTGAAACCCGACCGATTTGTCCTCTTGTGGCTTTTCCTGCGTGGCCTGATCTGCATCTTCGGCCTCGCCGCCGGCGCCATGGGCACCAGCCTGTTCTACCAGACGAAACGTGAGCGACCAGATCCCCCCGCTCTGCCGGTGCCCCTCGCTCCCGACCTGCAGCCCCCTGCAGACCTCACTCCCGACCCACAGCCCCCAGGCTCCCCCCCGCTCTGCCGGAGCCCCTCACTCCCGACCTGCAGCCCCCTGCACACCTCACTCCCGACCCACAGCCCCCAGGCTCCCCCCCGCTCTGCCGGAGCCCCTCACTCCCGACCTGCAGCCCCCTGCACACCTCACTCCCGACCCACAGCCCCCAGGCTCCCCCCCGCTCTGCCGGAGCCCCTCACTCCCGACCTGCAGCCCCCTGCACACCTCACTCCCGACCCGCAGCCCGCAGGCTCCCCCCCATTCTGCCGGTGCCCCTCACTCCCGACCCGCAGCCCGCAGGCTCCCCCCCGCTCTGCCGGTGCCCCTCACTCCCGACCCGCAGCCCCCAGGCTTCCCCCCGCTCTGCCGGTGCCCCTCACTCCCGACCCGCAGCCCGCAGGCTCCCCCCCATTCTGCCGGTGCCCCTCACTCCCGACCCGCAGCCCGCAGGCTCCCCCCCGCTCTGCCGGTGCCCCTCACTCCCGACCCGCAGCCCCCAGGCTCCCCCCCGCTCTGCCGGTGCCCCTCACTCCCGACCCGCAGCCCCCAGGCTTCCCCCCGCTCTGCCGGTGCCCCTCACTCCCGACCCACAGCCCCCAGGCTCCCCCCGGCTCTGCCGGTGCCCCTCACTCCCGACCTGCAGCCCCTGCTAGCCCAGCCCTGCCCACCCCCCCCCAGCTCTGCTGATGGTATCAGATACTTTACTGGTTGCCAGGTTGGGGAAAAGCCGTTTTCCACCCCATTTGTTTGAGCCCTTCACTTTTCTCTCTCCTTGTTCTCGTCCTAGTGTCCCGGAGGAGAAAGAGACGAGTCAGGGAGCTTCAGGCCAAAGCCCAGCTGTGAATGTGACTGTTCGTGTCTCCTGCTCTAACCACTAGCCCGTAGTGCCCTTGCAGAACCAGGGAGAGAACCCAGGAGTCCTGGCTCCCAGCCTCCCCCACTCTAATCACCAGCCCCCATTCCCCTCCCCAGCACTCCCCTGTACACGTAACCAACAATTACAACTTTTCTTCATGCCCCTGCTCCAGGAGTCCCGGGGATCTGGGCTCTGGGTTAAAAGCTTGACTCTTTTTCCCCCGTCCCGGCCGGGGAGAACAGCTGGAAATTGCGACCCCAAAACGCTGAGAGAAACCCAACGGCCGGTTGAAATGGAACATTTGGAGTTGTGGGCATCTCGCTTTCCCCCGCCCGCCCCACTCGCATTCATTTCCAGCCCGTCTCGTCCTGCCTCCAGCCCCGATTTGTTCTTTTTCCAGAGAATCGTGGGGCCTGTAATGGGTGGGGTCACAGAGGCCCCCTTGGGACTGTCACCTGACGTGCTGAATTTACCTCTGAGCCCATTTTCCCTGCCAGCTTGGGACTCCAGACCCCTGCCTTGTTGAGCCAGACGCGCCAGCCTGGTGCAACCCAGACCCAGGGTCTGGGCCACGTCCCCCGGAAGCTGCAAACTTAACTGAAAACAGCTTGAGAAGTGCTCCTGCCTCCTGCCTCCAGCTCCCAGACCCCCAGCTCCCAATGGGGTCCAAATCCCACATAAATCCCTTTTACTCTGTATTAAGCTTATACAGGGTAAACGCATAAATTGTCCGCCCTCCATAACACCGATAGAGAGATATGCCCAGCGGTTTGCTCCCCCCAGGGATTAATCACTTACTCTGGGTTAATTAATGAACAAAAGTGATTTTATTAAGTATAAAAAGTCGGATTTAAGTGGTTCCAAGTAAGAACAGCCAGAACGAAGTAAGTCACCAAGCAAAATAAAACAAAAGGCGCCAGTCTAAGCCTGATACGTGAAGAAGCTGATTACAGGTGAATCTCACCCTCGGAGGGGTTCCAATGAGCTTCTTTTCCAGACCAGACTCCCCCCTAGCCTGGGCCCATCCTTTCCCCAGTACAGCCCTTGATCCAGCTCAGGTGGTAACTAGGGGCGTTCTCAAGATTGCAGCCCCCCTTTGTCCTGTTCCACCCCCTTTTATAGCTTTGTCCCAAGGCGGGAATCCTTTGTCTCTCTGGGCCCCCACCCCTCCTTCTAAATGGCAAAACCCCAAGTTCAAGATGGATTCCAGTACCAGGTGACATGGTCCCGTGTCCTGGGAGACTTCATGACCCACTGGCTGGCAGCCAGGGACCCAGGAGGGCTTGGAAGTAAACAGAGCCATTTACCACCAATTGTCCTGGTCAGTGGGAGCCTTCAAGCTTCCAAGCCCCCATTAATGGCCCACGCTTTGCATCGCGACAACAGGCCTCAGCGCTATGTTTCATATTCCTAGTTTCCGATACGAGGGTGACAGCGTCATACCAACGGGAGGCCCCGCTCAGCCGGTTATAAGCTCTGTAATGACACCTTACAAGAGACCCTTTGCCTGAAGTATATTCCAGTTACATCCTGGTCACACTCGTTAGCATATTTTCATACCATCATACGGAGCGCAACGTCACCGGGCCGTCCTGGGTTGCGATTTCCCAGCCAAGCTGGTGATTTCCCCAGGCCCTGTTTTTTTAGGCCAGTCTCATGGTATTTTGGGGCCCTGACGCCACCCGGAGCAGGACACCGGCCACCTCCTCGCTCCACCATCTCGACTCGCTGCGTTTCTCTGCGCCCGGCTGCTCGGCGAGGAGCCGAATAAATGCCGAATGTGCTGGAATGGAAATCTTCATTTCCCGCGGCGCCGCTACGGCCCCGGGTCCCTTAAATGACAGCCTGTAGGGCCTACAATAATACCTGGCAGAGCTGCAGAAGTTCACTCAGATGGGGGCCCTGGAACGGGTGAAAGGTACCCACAAACACACACAGGTGTGAGAGGAAGTGGAAGGGGGCTGGGAACCAGGACTCCTGGGTTCTGTCCCTGGCTCTGGAAGGGGAGTGGGGGTCTAGTGGGTTAGAGCAGGGGGGCTGGGAGCCAGGACTCCTGGGTTCTCTCCCCGGCTCTGGGAGGGAAGTGAGGCCTAGTGGTTAGATCGGGGGGGGCTGGGAGCCAGGAAGTTGTGGGGTTGTTTTGCAGAAGGAAGGAGACGCGTGTATTTCACAACCGGCAGATTCTCAAGGAAGGACGGATCCCAGTCATGGGGCTGGCAGATGGGGACTTTGGGTCAACCTTCTGCTGCGAACGGAACCCAGGAGTCCTGGCACTCCCCTTCCCCTCCCCCCACTCTAACCACTAGTCCCCGCTTCCCTCCCAGAGCTGGGAGAGAACCCAGGAGTCCTGGCACTCTGCATCCCCACTACACTACCTTGCTCAATCCCCCGGAGCCCGGCTCCCCCTCGAGGGGATGAACCCCGAGCCCCATTCCCTGCCCCCATAGCCGGCCAGGCCTCTGGGCAGGGAACAAGGCCTCTGGGGCTGTGGGTAGATTTCACACCTCAGCAGTGGAAATTTTGCCTCTGCCAGGCTCTCCCTTGGGGGCCCCAAAGCTGCCCCTCCCACTTCCCCTCCACTTGGGGTCTCCTGGGCAGAGAACCCAGGCGTCCTGGCTCCTAGACACCCTGCTCTAACGCACCAGCCCCCACTCCCCTCCCAGAGCCAGGGAGAGAACCCAGGAGTCCTGGCTCCCAGCCCCCCTGCTCTAACCCACCAGCCCCCACTCCCCTCCCAGAGCCAAGGAGAGAACCCAGGAGTCCTGGCTCCCAGCTCCCTGCTCTAACCCACCAGCCCCACTCCCCTCCCAGAGCCAAGAAGAGAACCCAGGAGTCCTGGCTCCCAGCCCCCTGCTCTAACCCACCAGCCCCCACTCCCCTCCCAGAGCCAAGGAGAGAACCCAGGAGTCCTGGCTCCCAGCTCCCTGCTCTAACGCACCAGCCCCCACTCCCCTCCCAGAGCCAAGGAGAGAACCCAGGAGTCCTGGCTCCCAGCCCCCCTGCTCTAACCCACCAGCCCCACTCCCCTCCCAGAGCCAAGGAGAGAACCCAGGAGTCCTGGCTCCCAGCCCCCTGCTCTAACCCACCAGCCCCACTCCCCTCCCAGAGCCAAGGAGAGAACCCAGGAGTCCTGGCTCCCAGCCCCCTGCTCTAACCCACCAGCCCCCACTCCCCTCCCAGAGCCAAGGAGAGAACCCAGGAGTCCTGGCTCTCAGCCCCCTGCTCTAACTCACCAGCCCCACTCCCCTCCCAGCGCTGGGGAGAGAACCCAGATGTCCAGGCTCCCAGCCCCCCTGCAGCCCTGGCGGGCGGATACAGCTGCCTCTCTAGCTTCTGGTTTTAAACGCGCTATCTCAGAGTGGGAGCTGGAAGCAGAAGTTCCCCCACCACCCACAGGACACACAGCCCTTGCGGGACGGACGGACGGACGGACGGACCGCTGCTGGGGGAGCCGCTCGCCGGGCCTGGGGCTGTCCGCAGGGATGGGAGGGAATGGTCAGTGCCCCCTGCGCCGTGGGGCTGGGGGAGGGACCCTGGCTGGGGGTGGGAAGGGAGCAGAGGGGGACGGTGGGTGGGGGGTGGGGGAGGGAGAGATCGATGGGGGGGAGGAGGGTGGAGAGAGATTCAAACCAACTGTCCATCCCGCCCTGCCGCCCACCCGGGGTACCTCCATCCCCCTTCCCCCGTCTATCCCCCCCACCTCCGTCCAGCCACCCCCCGTCCCTCCCTTCGTCTCCATCCACCCGCCCGTCCATCCCCTCCCCCCTCCATCCAGCTACCCCTTCATCCCTCCCTCCCCGCCTCCTCCCTCCCCAATCAGCTACCCCTTCCCCCATCCATCTACCTCTTCCCCCATCCATCTACCCCTCCCTCCCTCCACCCCCAGGCCCCATCTACCTCTCCCTCCCTCCCTCCCCAACCCTCCCTTTCTCCATGTACCCCTCCCTCCCTCCATCTATCTTCCCCTTCCTCCATCCATCCCCACCCCCTCCCTCCCCATCCATCTACCCCTCCCTCCCTCCATCCCCACCCCTCCCTCCATCCACCCCTTCCTCCAGCTACCCCTCCCTCCCTCCATCTACCCCTCCCCCCATCCATCTACCCCTCCCTCCCTTCACCCCTTCCTCCCTCCCTCCATCCCCTCCCTTCCTCCATGTACCCCTCCCTCCCTCCACCTATTTACCCCTTCCTCCCTCCATCCCTCCCCCTCCCTCCCCCATCCATCTACCCCTCCCTCCCTCCCCCACCACCTCTCCCTCCCCCCATCCATCTACCCCTCCCTCCCTTCACCCCTTCCTCCCTCCCTCCATCCCCTCCCTTCCTCCATGTACCCCTCCCTCCCTCCATCTATCTTCCCCTTCCTCCATCCATCCCCACCCCCTCCCTCCCCATCCATCTACCCCTCCCTCCCTCCATCCCCACCCCTCCCTCCATCCACCCCTTCCTCCAGCTACCCCTCCCTCCCTCCAGCTACCCCTCCCTCCATCCATCCCCTCCCTCCCTCCATCTACCCCTCCCCCCATCCATCTACCCCTCCCTCCCTTCACCCCTTCCTCCCTCCCTCCATCCCCTCCCTTCCTCCATGTACCCCTCCCTCCCTCCACCTATTTACCCCTTCCTCCCTCCATCCCTCCCCCTCCCTCCCTCCCTCCATCTACCCCTCCCTCCCTCCATCTACCCCTTCCCCATCCCCCCTCCATCTACCCCTTCCCACTCATCTACCCACCCCTTCCTCCATCCATCCCTCCCCCTCCCTTCCTCCATCTACCCCTTGCTCCCTCCTCCCATGCATCCCCACCTCCCTCCATCTCCACCCACCACCCTCCCCCTGCACCTCCCTCCCCCACCCATCACCTTCTCCCTCCAACTATCCACCCCTCCCCCATCCATCTACCCCTCCCTCCATCCACCCCCACGCCCCTCGTGTTATCCATCCCCTACACACCCATCTATCCATCCACCCCCCATCCACATCCTCTGGTCCCCACTGGTTTGAAATGGCTGAATTGTGGGTCCCTCGCCCATGCCCTGTGCCATGGTGTGAGACCCCCGGGACGTGGCCCCAAGGGGCAGAGCCTCCCATGGGGTGGGGGGTGTGCATGGAGCCGAGTGATCTAGAGCATGGGGGGCTGGGAGCCAGGACTCCTGGGTTCTTTCCCCGGCTCTGGGAAGGAAGTGGGGGCTGGTGGGTTAGAGCAGGGGGCTGGGAGCCAGGACTCCTGGGTTCTCTCCCCGGCTCTGGGAGGGGAGTGGGGGCTCCATCCTTGCCTCTGGGAGAGAAGGAGCCACTTCATTTCTCACCCAAACGGGGACATTTGCGTGTGTGAGAGAAAAATGCCCATTCAACCACAGCTAAATATCACTGAGCCTGCGTCAGTGATGCCCAAATTCTTCATTTCGGGCGGGGGGACCCCGATGCTCAGGAATACTCAGACCGGGGCCGGTTGAAATGTCCTCCAGGGCTGGAGGCATCATGGGCGGTCCTCACAGGGCCCAGCCAACCCAGACCCTCCTTGACAGGGGTTTGGCCAGCCTGGTTTTAAACCTCCTGGGACGGGGATCCTGCGACCCGCCCGTGGACACCGATTCCCGAGCTGAACGTCCCCGAGACCTGGAAAGTTTGTCCTAATATCCAGCCACAGTCGCCCTTGGTGACCCTTGTCACGTCCCTCCTGCTTTCTGTGGACACGCAGAATGGATCCCCGGCCTTGGTAAAGCCCTTCACATGTCGGGGAAGACCCTCCCAGCTGCCCCCACAACCTGCTCGTCAGGCCCACGTGGTTTTTAACCTCTCCAGGTTTTCTAAACCGTGCTCCATTTTGTGGCTCTCCTCTGGCCTCGAAGTTTGTCCCCGTGTTTCCCGGAGCCCGGCCCCCCAGAACGGGACCTGGGACCCCCGAGCAGGGCGGGTTAGCGACCTCCCCCGTACGATGCTCCCGTCAATCCACCCCGGACGGACGGGGGCCTCTTCCCCACCCGCTTCCTCAGCGCCCGGCGCGGGGCTCGTTTTCTAATCGCCCCCTGCGCCGCAAGGCCCACCCCCACCCGCTCCTGGCCTGGCTTGTGCCCTTTTAGCCTGTTCCCACCTGCAAACAATCTTCCACCCCGCAAGAGAGACAGAGTCGCCCGCGCTCCGGAAAGAGAAACGAAAAAGTCAGTGAATATATTATGTGTATAAACAGAATTCAGCAGCTGCTGGGGCCTATGTTCATTCAGCAGCTGCTGGGGTCTACGTTCATTCAGCAGCTGCTGGGGCCTACGTTCATTCAGCAGCTGCTGGGGCCTACGTTCATTCAGCAGCTGCTGGGGTCTACGTTCATTCAGCAGCTGCTGGCGTCTACGTTCATTCAGCAGCTGCTGGGGTCTATGTTCATTCAGCAGTTGCTGGGGCCTACGTTCATTCAGCAGCTGCTGGGTCTACGTTCATTCAGCAGCTGCTGGGGCCTACGTTCATTCAGCAGTTGCTGGGGCCTACGTTCATTCAGCAGCTGCTGGGGTCTACGTTCATTCAGCAGCTGCTGGGGCCTACGTTCATTCAGCAGCTGCTGGGGGTCTACGTTCATTCAGCAGCTGCTGGGGTCTATGTTCATTCAGCAGCTGCTGGGGCCTACGTTCATTCAGCAGCTGCTGGGGGTCTACGTTCATTCAGCAGTTGCTGGGGCCTACGTTCATTCAGCAGCTGCTGGGTCTACGTTCATTCAGCAGCTGCTGGGGCCTACGTTCATTCAGCAGCTGCTGGGGGTCTACGTTCATTCAGCAGCTGCTGGGGTCTATGTTCATTCAGCAGCTGCTGGGTCTACGTTCATTCAGCAGCTGCTGGCGTCTACGTTCATTCAGCAGCTGCTGGGGTCTACGTTCATTCAGCAGCTGCTGGGGCCTACGTTCATTCAGCAGCTGCTGGGGGTCTACGTTCATTCAGCAGCTGCTGGGGTCTATGTTCATTCAGCAGCTGCTGGGGTCTACGTTCATTCAGCAGTTGCTGGGGTATATTCATGTTAGGCCGTTTTTATGACTTCGCTGTAACGTCATGCTAGCTACTCTTGGTAACCAGATTAGGGATTCTGGGTTTCCCCGCAAATTCCTGTGGGCTGGGTTTTTTGCCCACTTGTTCCTGCCCACAGCAAAGCTCAAGGGACCCGGGGGATCCCCGCCGTACAGCAGGGCTCCATGCCACTTTATTGTCTCCAGCTCAATCCGTGAGCCATGCTCCCCGCGAGGGACGACCCCCCGACCTGGTGGGCCCCCGGGTCGTCTCAGTTTCTCACAGCGGCTTTGGCTGCTCATCCTGCCAGCCCCTCCCGGGGGGGCGGCAGTGCAGATTTTACAGCGCCCTCGCCAGGCCCTGGCCCCCAGCGCAGGTCCGGTGGGCAGCCGGGGGGACGGGAGCCTGGGGGGCGCCCAGCATTGACCACCTGTCTGGTAGGTAAAGACTGCTACATCCCAGTCTGGGGAGTCGCCGCCATGGCAGGCGCGGGGTTTGTCATGCTGGTTGTGATCCTGGTGCTGTCCGTCTGCCTCTGCCGGGCCCGGAGACGAGGTACGTGGGGGCTGATGGGTTAGAGCAGGCGGGCTGGGAGCCCGGACTCCTGGGTTCTCTCCCGGCTCTGGGAGGGGAGTGGGGTCTGGTGGTTAGAGCAGGGGGAGCTGGGAGCCAGGACTCCTGGGTTCTCTCCCTGGCTCTGGGAGGGGAGTGGGGGCTGGTGGGTTAGAGCAGGGGGGGCTGGGCTCGATCCCCAGCTCTGGGAGGGGAGTGGGGTCTGGTGGTTAGAGCGGGAGAGCTGGGAGCCAGGACTCCTGGGTTCTCTCCCCGGCTCTGGGAGGGGAGTGGGGGCTGAGTGTGTGTGTGTGGGGGGGCTGGGCTCTCTCCCCAGCTCTGGGAGAGGAGTGGGGTCTGGCGGTTAGAGCGGGGGGGCTGTGAACCAGGACTCCTGGATTCTCTCCCCGGCTCTGGGAGCGGAGTGGAGATTTACACTGTTCTCTTTCTGTTACAGCAAAGAAGCTGGAGGCTTGGAAGGTAAGAGACAGGACTGGGAGGCACCGGCTGAGCTGTGCGGAGGGGAGCCCAGGGCTGGGCTAGCAGGGGCTGCAGGTCGGGAGTGAGGGGCATTGCTCATTATTAACCCCTTGTGTTGCCCGTTCCCCCCTCCAGGCCAGTGCTGAGCTTGAGGAGCCCGAGGTGCATTATGCCTCTCTGCAGAATTTGGCTTTAGCCCAGGTCGGGGAGCAGCAACTGGAGCCCCCTGACTCCCACCAGACGGACTACGCCACCGTGGCCGAACTGAAGGGGCTGGGGGAGGAGTGTGGGGAAGGGGCCGGCCAGCTGGACGGGGGCACGGATCCCGGGGAGCTTGTGCGGGAACCCCAGGAAGGGGTGGCCGCCAACTGAGTTATACTGGAGGGGGTGGGTCAAGGGGGAGCACGAGGGGGGTCCCCAATAATGGAGGAAAGAAAAGGAGGACTTGTGGCACCTTAGAGACTAACCAATTTATTTGAGCATGAGCTTTCGTGAGCTACAGCTCACTTCATCGGATGCATTCAGTGGAAAATACAGTGGGGAGATTTATATACACAGAGAACATGAAACAATGGGTGTTATCATACGCACTGTAACGAGACTGATCACTTAAGGTGAGCTATTACCAGCAGGAGAGAAAAAAAACCTTTTGTCGTGATAAACCAAGGTGGGCCATTTCCAGCAGTTGACAAGAGCTTGTGAGGAACGGGGCCGGGGTGGGGGTGGGAGGGCGGAGAATAAACAAGGGGAAATAGTTTTACTTTGTGTAATGACCCATCCAGTCCCAGTCTCTTTTCAAGTTAATTGTATCCAGTTTGCCAATTAATTCCAATTCCGCAGTCTCTCGTTGGAGTCTGTTTCTGAAGTTTTTTTGTTGAAGAATTGCCACTTTTAGGTCTGTAATCGAGTGACCAGAGTGGTTGAAGTGTTCTCCGACTGGTTTTTGAATCTTATGATTCCTGATGTCTGATTTGTGGCCATTTATTCTTTTGTGTAGAGACTGTCCGGTTTGCGCAATGTACATGGCAGAGGGGCCTTGCTGGCACAGGCTGGCGTATATCACATTGGTGGATGTGCAGGTGAACGAGCCTGCATTCAGTTTCTTAATGTATTAAGCTTAGACTGGCGTGTTTTTGCTTTATTTTGTTGAGTGACTGACTTTGTTCTGTCTGTTATTACTGGAACCACTTGAATCCTACATTTTACACTGAATAAAATCACTTTTGCTTATAAATTAACCCAGAATAAGTATTAATCCCTGGGGGAACAAACTTCTGGGCATCTCTCTCTATCAGTGTTATAGAGGGTGGACAATTCATGAGTTTACCCTGTATAAGCTTTATACAGAGTTGTGATGAAGTGGGATTTTATTCATCTTGTTATGCTGCGTGTGAGTCTTACTGTCCCAGATGAATACTGTGTGTGCCTCAGTTTCCCTGTGTGCTGCACCGATACTTTGGGGGTGGGAATTGGGTGTGTGAGTTGCTGGGGCCCGGGGGCAGGAGAGGCTGCCCAGCTGTCTGCACCTGTGTGACCTGGGACCCAGGAGGGGGGTGCGACCAGGTGACACCTTTTGCCCGGGAAGGGAGACAAAGAGAAGGAGGAGCAAAGGGGGGCATCGGAGGTCAGGTTGCTGGAAGTCTATGTGGGGGGACTGGAAGAGGGGGGAGTCCAGGGTGTCTTGGCTGAAAGTCACTGATTTCTGTGTTAACAAGCTCTGCCCTACGCTGCGTTCCTGTCGACTAATAAACCTTGTTTTCCCGGCTGGCTGAGAGTCATGTCTGACTGCGGAGTCGGGGGGCAGGAGTCCCAGGCGGGCGGACTCGCTGGGGGAAGCGCACGGAGGGGCAGAGGATGCTGAATGCTCTGAGGTCGGACCCAGGAAGGTGGAGCCGGGTGAGCTTCTTGCCCTGGCGACAGTCTGCTCTGCAAGAGGAAGCTCCCCCAGAGTCCTGCCTGGCTTCGTAGGGAGCAGTTCCCAGAGCATCGGCCGGGGACCCTGTGACACCTGGTGCTAGCAGTGAGATAAACTGCACCCCATGGACAGAGCATCCTGCAGTAAGTGACGAGGGAGCAGGAAAACGCAGGGGGATTAGTGAGAGACGGGCGGGCTGGTGGCTCCCAGAGGTGCAGGAGCCTACGGCTCAACCCCGAGAGAGAGCGGATCCCTGAGAAGGGCTGTCGCACTGAAGAGGTTCCTCCCAGGGATAGTGGGGAGCAGGGAGAGCACCGGCCTGTGAGTCTGTGACCATGTGGGAACAGCGTGAAGATGGCCTGTAACCATTTCCTTAAGAAGGACATTGTAGAGCTGTGCAGAGAGAGGAGAGCTCACCAAGGCGCAGCTGATTGCTCGGTTGGAAGTGGGACTGTTCTTAATGTTTCCTCTGAATAGTGTGGGGGTGCCTCAGTTTCCCCTTGGCAGTTCTTAAGTATCTAGGTGGTAGGGTAAGGGTGTATGATCACTGCAGAGCCCTAGAGGGCAGGTGTGGGCAGGGGTCTAGACACAGAGAATGGCCGACACCCTGTTTCCTGGCCACTGATGCCCTGGGCCCTTCCCCCTGCAAGGTGAGAGCTCAAGGGTTGGAGAACAAAGGAATCCGGTGACCTCCTGGCCGGGGAAAGGGACAAAGCCCAGGGGAGGAGGGGCTGGAGGGAGTTTCAGTTTGGGGCTGGCTGGGACATGGAGTGAAGGGCAGACGGGGTTGTCTGGCTCACTGCCCCCCAAAATGGACTCAGCTGAGGGGTCCTGTTCTCTGCACCTACAAGCTCTGTGTTAGACCATGTCCCTGTCGTCTAATAAACCTTCTGTTTTCCCGGCTGGCTGAGAGTCACGTCTGACTCAAGCTTCCAAGCCCCCATTAATGGCCCACGCTTTGCATCGCGACAACAGGCCTCAGCGCTATGTTTCATATTCCTAGTTTCCGATACGAGGGTGACAGCGTCATACCAACGGGAGGCCCCCGCTCAGCCGGTTATAAGCTCTGTAATGACACCTTACAAGAGACCCGGATCCCAGCGATCCCACGGCGCCCCCAAGTGTCCAACGCCCCCTGAACGTCCCAGAGGGAGCAGAATCCCACCCCCCACCCAGGGCCCCGATCTCCCAGCGCTTTGATCCAGACCGGCCCTCGGGGGGCCCGCAGCTCTGGAGCCGGGCACGGATCCAGCCCCGAGGTCCATGTCCCCAGGAGAGGGGCCGATCCCCACGCCCGGGCCGGTGCCGCCCCCTGAGGCCCTGGACTCCCCTGGTCTAACGCCCTGGTCGCCCCTGGAAGGAGAGAGCGGGGGGGAGGGTTAGGGGGTGTAACGGTCCCACCCCCACCCCCAAGGGGAGAGGACTCACCTGCGTCTGCTCCTCCACAGCACCACGGCCACGGCGGCTACGGCCACAACCCCCAGGGTGATGCCCACGGCCAGGCCGGGGCCCCAGCCCCTGCTGTGCCCTGTAAAACGGGGGGGGGGGGCCGTGATGGGAACTGGGACAGGAGTATGGGCCCTGTTCCCTCTGCCTCCCCCGCAATTCACCCTGCTCCCCCGACCCCTGACCCACTGCCCTCAGCCCCCCACCCTGTTCCCTCTGCCTCCCCCGCAGTCCCACCCCTTTCTCCCCCCACCTTCCCACCTCCTCAAGTTCTGCTCCCCCATCCCAGTCCTGTCCCGTTCCCCTCAGCTCCTCCATCCTGCTCCCCATGATCCATCCCCCCACCCACCTGCTCTGCTTCCCTGCACCCCAATCCTGCTGCCTGGACCCACCCTGTCCCACTCAGCACGTGCAGGAAAAGCCCCCAGAGACCACGACCGCACCCCCCTGGGGACGTGCCCCTACCCCAGGGGATCAGCAGGCTCTGGCCCCCCAGGCTGCTGTGCTCCACCCGGCAGGCGTAGCTGTGCCCGTCGCCCGGCTCCACGGCCAGGGAGCTGCGCAGCTGGTAGGTCAGGTCCGCGTTGGGCAGGATCCCGCTGGAGCTCAGCCGCCCGCCCGGCCCCACGTCCTCCCCGTCCTGCAGCCAGGCCACGCGGACGGGCCGGGGGTAGAAACCGGTGACCCGGCAAACCAGCAGTAACGGCGCGGGGGTCCCGGCTTGGGGAGGCGCTCGGGCAAACACCACGGCGACCGGCCGCTCTGAGACAGGGGGAGAGAGACGGGGCGGGGGAGAGGGGACGATTCAGTCTGAGCCTCAGGGACTCACTAGCCAAACCCAGCTCCATCCCTGCAGTTACCAGTGGTGAGGGAATCCCCCTTCACTTCCTGTCCTAAACGGCTGTGCAGTGCGGCTATGAACGGCTACGGTGCTCCACCCCAGCTATAGCTGCATTTGTACACCAGGCCAGGGGTCCCTGGATAAACAGTCCCCTGCCCCACCCCAGAGGTGGCTGCATCTCAGTCCAAGCTGAGGGATCTTTGTAGAAGCCGCCCCCGTTCCCAACCCCAGAGATGGCTGCATAGGAGCACTGGGTGCGGGATCCCTGTATAAACAGAAAACACACCCCACCCCAGAGGTGGCTGCATGGCAGGGAGTGGTGTCCAGCCTCCCCTTGCCTCTCCAGAGACCCTTTCCCATGCTGGACAAAGCTCTTGAGCTCACTGACCCATGTTCTCAGGAGAAACTGAATCTTGCTGGCTGGGCCCTTATCCCGGTTGAGAAGGTCCCGGGCGTAGAGCGCCAGCTTGTCCCCCCGCCAGGCAAGCCAGCTGCCTGCGTCCGCGTCGAAGCTGACGAAGTCCTCGCCGTTCACTCCGGTGTCATCGAATCCCCTCAAGGTGCCGTTGGGGTGCAGCTCGCAGCCGAGGGAGCCCTGGGTAACGAGGGGGTCTGGAACAAGACGGGCAGGAGGATGAGGAGGGGCGTCCGGAGGTCCCAGGAGGGGGCAGAAGTAGAGAGACGGGGGGAGTAAAGGCATAATGTCAGGTGCCATGAGGATGTTGGGCCACACGACGGCAGCGGGATTGTGGGGCGGCCCTGGCTGGAGTTCAGGGTAAGTTGCGGTTTCTGTGTAAAGCTCATTTTTCACGTGCATAATCAGATTGGCTTGAAAATCGCTGCATTACATCGGCAGAGTTTGTGATGCAAATTTGGGGTCCCTTGGTCACGGGGTTCCTGAGATACAGACCCCTGCCCAAATGGCCTGCTTTCAAAGGGTCAGGTACCTGTCAGGAAAGACCCGGAGCCTCGGCTCAGGGAGTGGGACGCGGGGCCTTTCCCTCTCAGAAGTTCAGACCACAATCTGGCCCCAGGCCTGGGTGGAGAATGGGGCACGGGAGTTTCCCCTCTGGGGTCCGCTGACTCCAATCAGCCAAAGGGCCAGGGACTGGCTGTCTTGCCCCCAAGGACTCACTCAGTGACTGGTGAGCGTGTCCGTTCTCAGCACCTCGGGTGGGTCAGGGGAGGGATCCCCTCAGCCCGCTCCATGCTCACAGCCCATTCCCTGGTGCTGAGCTACTGTGTTCACTGTAAGGATGAAGCTGAACAGGTAATCGTGGATCGGCAGCTCCAGGTCCTGTCACTGCTTCGGGGTGAGGCCCAGCCGGGCCCAGGGCTGCAGGAAGTGGATCTTGCAGGGGCTGCAGTCCAGGGAGTGGGTCTCCAGGTCGCCCAGCAGGGCCGTCCCCACCATGTCCGTGGAGCTGGCGTTGTGGAAGATGTTGATTTGGAGCAGCCGGAGGGTGACAGACGGGAGAGGAGGAGAGCCTGGGGCAGGGGGCAGGAAACAAGTGGAGGACAAAGCGGGTGGGGAGAGAGATTAATGAGTCTCTGTCCCGTAAACAATCCTGCTCTAGGAGGTCTCCCTGCTGATCCCTAACCTGCCTCCCCCGTCCTACTGCCCCAGCAAGGGTCACTAGCCCAGTGTGGTACTTCCCCACCCTGCCCCTCGTATTACACCATCCCCACGCATCCCTGTAGCAAAAATGGCGGGGGAGTCCCCACTTACCAGCCAGGACCCCCCATGCCCAGGGGAGGAGCAGCAAAGGGGGCAGCATCCTGGCAGGGGAAGGGGAAGCAACTTGATGTACCTGTTCAAAATGCTCTGTGTAAACCAATTCTGTGTCGTGTGTGAATGAGGAATGTGGGTTCAGAGATCCGTGGGAAGGCCATCGCTGAACCAGATGAACGAGGGGAAAACTGGAGACAGACGCAAGGGCGCCAGGAGGCTGCACCGTGCCCCTATTGAAACATCAGAGGAGGGCAGATTGATGACTCTAAAGACGAGACAGGCACCTATCAATGGGGACAAGAGAGCTGGGATCAAAACCAGCCTGGGGTAACTCCCCGAGAGACTTGATGAGAGAACAAGATAAAGGATGAGAAGGACAATTTACGAAAACAAGCACTCGTCAAACGACAATTGGTTACAACATCACGGTGCAAAACTCATTGGTCCCATTAAAAAAAAAATCACTATTTAAACAGGGGGCCCGGCCCTGAAAGGTTGGGACAGCGTGCGTGTGCGTGTGATTGAATACATACACAAATTGTTGTATCTTCAGTAAACGCGGCGTGTTGCCTTTTCCCCTGAAAAAGGTCCCCTGTGCTTCTCATAAGCATAACACGCAGACACGCGCTGCCATCCGTATCAAGCGAGCGCTCATTCAGGTGTGCACAGCCCCGGCCGTAGAAGTGCCGGGCAATAGGGGGAGGACTCGAGTCCTCGCTCCGACCCGTCGGTCGGGGGAAACGATACAGATAAGATATATACAAACTGTCTAGATATATACGCCCCCAGTCGTAGAGGTGCCGGGCCATAAGCGGGAGGATCAGAGTCCTTGCTCCTACCTGTCTGTCGGGGAAAAATTGTACAGGTGAATATACCCTCGGTCGTAGCAGGATCGAGCCCAAAAGGTAGGGGGCTTTGTGCTCCCCCTCCTGCTCTGTCAGGCAGAGTTTTTAGTGGGTATAGACTTTTTGTCTTGTGTAAGTCCCAGCACAAGCATCGGCAAATAGGGAGTAGATTTCTGTAAGTCCTCACTCTGAAGGATGTAGGAGAGTGGGGTATTGTTGTGATTTCATTTAAGAAAAATGTTTAAGAAAAGGGAGCAGGAGGGTTGAGGAGCCCACCCTCCTTGGGACAAAGCCTGTGACTATGGGAAGGGACGGTTCAGCGAGGAAGGTAGGTCGGGCCCAGACAAGCAGGCAGGCAACAGATAAAGAGATTGGAAAACAGGTTAGGAGCCCTGAGGGGTGTAGCGGCAGGAGTTTGGGAAGCAGTAAGTAGTTTCAGATCCCTGGGACAATACTGGGAATGGTGAAATCTGAGTTGATGGAGGTGTCATTCTGGGAGACAAGCAAGTGACTGAAGGAAAGAGAGTGAGAAGTTAACTCTGCAGAGGCTGGAGGGAATTAAGCAGTTGAAGGTTGTTAAAATGTTAAAAAGGAAAAGTGTTATAGGAAGAGAATTCTTGCTTTCTTTGCAGCAATTCTGAAGGGAAAATGGGTCCTTTCCCAAAGGAAAATCTGTAAAGAAGCCAGGCAAAGAGACAATCTGATCGAAATCATTTGACTATGAACAATTTAGTCAAATTTGCTAAAAGAACATAAGGGGTTTCTGTTGGCACTTTACCTCCCCCAAATGTAATCTATGTACAGCAGTGTAAAAATTAAAGCAGTGTAAGGGATGTTAAAAAAAAAGTGTGTGTAAATATATTGTGTAAATATGTGAGGTTTTAAGGACCTAAATCAACACTCCTGGTTTGCAGGTTTAAGATGAATTGGTTTGGTTTTGTTTTTAAATAATACCCCTAAAAATCCATTTGAATCTTTCGTTCAAAGTTGCAAAACTGACCAACACTGTTTGCCAGACACAGGTCACTAGTGTTGTTTGCCTTGGGTATTTAGCATTTAACCCTTATGGTACCTCAATGCTTTATAAAGTTCAATATCTTTTTAAAGACCAAAGTCGTGGCTGCAGCCGGGCAGTCAAACCAGGAGAATGGGGAAAGATTCTGGATTTGGTTTTTGGTAACAAAATAGCAGATCAGAGCTGGAGTAAAAAAATACGGAATTAAAAAAGACCGCGCCCCTCTGGAGCAACAGCAGGCGTGAGGTGCACAAAGAAGCAACATTAGAAACACGGAGCCGTAAGGTGGCTCTGGGTAGTCAGACTGTCTCTGTGATAACGGTACATAAAAACTCTGAGCACAAAAGAAACCGTTACAACTTATGTAAAAATTGATCTGGCTAATATAATGTTATCGAAGTTAAACTATGGAAGGAAGGTGCATTTTCCCAGGACGTGTGCAGTGTATATTGTAAAAGGGGTAGAAGAAATGCAAATAAAACATGCTACTTAATTACAATCCTATTAGGGCTCCAAAAGGAGCCACCAGAGGTCGTTTTCTTTTTCAGATTGCTGTGTGTTTTGGAAGCAGGAGTTGAAAGTGAAAAGTAATCAGAACTCTGGTGGATGTTAATTGTGTCCCTTTTAAGACAGAGTCTCTGAGCTGTTGACGGCTTTGGATCCAAAAGCAAGCCAGAAAGCGTCTGTGTTAATGCAAATTACCTAACTAGTAAAGAAAGAAAAGAACTGCCCATAAATGGCAGCACAAAGGAGCTGCAGATAAAGGACAGACCTGGTCAGCAAACAAACTACCTGAAACCAAAAGGCTCAAATTATGACCCTCCAGAGGAAGGTGGAAAAGAAAGGCAAACCTAAAACTAAAAAAGGAACAGGTTAACCCTAAGTAGAAAAATGCAGTACGCACTGCTGAAATCTGAAGACAAGTACAAAAGGGGTCTGCTTATAGGCATGACACCCCTACCTTTTAATTCACCAAAACCCCAAGGGTATAATTCATGGTATAACAAGACACCTGTAATAAATGTAATGCTAATGTTATTGTTACTCTTAAATATTAAGATAAATTTAATGTTAATAAATACCCCGGTAACAATGTAAAGTGTATAATTAAAAACAAACAAAAACCCTTTAAGGTCATATGGTAATGATGCTTCTCAGCTATTATCTGTGAATAAACTTTAAAAACAAATAAACAACATTACAAACTTGGTCTGCTGTATAACAAAAAAACCCGAGGTACACCACCTCATGAATTTAATAACTGAACCGTGGGATAATTTCCCCTAAATCCTTAAAAGGTGGGAGCCCTTGAAACCTGGCCTCAAAAACACAGAAAAGTATGGGGGTAATTCCTCTGATTTGCCTGCAGTCAGCAAGGGTATTTGTAAAAGAAAGGGATATTTTAAGCAAAAATCTGCCACCCCAAAAGGGGTAGAAACATGTTCTTTTTGTCTTTCAAAAAATCAGAAAAAGCTGGTAAAAGTAACTCAGCATACCAGGGATCTGCTGTTGCGACAAAAATTGTGTTTGGTGTTTTGTCTTGTGGTGTTTGTCTTGTTGCTAGCATTGTTGTATATTGTGTTACAAAAAAACAACCTACCGCATTAGGCAAAAACAAATTAATAAGCATTTTAACTGTATTTACAAAAAACAATGTTGCGGAAGTCAAAAAATGCCAGTCTGTTAACAGGGAAACATCCTCATGTAGCAGGCACCATATGAGGAGGAATTGGTTTTAAAGCAGGGATTATAAATACTATACACCTGGAGGTAATTAAAAATAAGTTACATTTCTCGCCACAACTGCAAAATAGTCTCATTCGCAAGCAGGCAGGTACTTAGGAAACAAAACCGCCGTGGCCATGGGATGCACTGAGGTGCAAATTCTTAGTTTAGCATCACTGGAACACGAACTGTTTGGGGTGGTATCTGGGAAAGTTTGGGTATTAAGGCATCTTTTAAAACAACAAAAACGTCCTTGTTTAACACCTACAACTATAAATGGATGCAATAGGTTTCGAGCATGGTTAAGCCTAATTTGTTATTAGATAAAATAATTGTTAAAATTGCTCACCAACAGTCTATAAAACCAAAAATATTAGAAGTGAGCCCGCTCCCAAAATTGACCATGGGATCCTTTTGGCTACCCTGGGTTATGGGTCAGTGGGCGTAAAAAAACTGCTCTCCCTTGGGTGTACGGAGTCCAACCCTCAGAAATGGGGGTGCTTGTCCCTACCTGGCACCACAAAACCGTGTAGAAAAAATACCTTCTTGGAATCATGTGTGTAAAATAAACTAAAAAATGTATCGTGTGTTTTGTACAATGAACAATGCGTACGTGTTACAAGCCGGAAACCAGTATTTTGGGAGGATGCACGTATCAGCCAAGCCTCAGCGGACGCCTGCAGCCGGAATGCCCCTGTATCGTATACTAGCGATCACATGTACTGCTTCCCAAAGATGGAAGAAGCACGGAGCACGATAACCGCCACCCCGGTTAATTGCTCTGGGTCTCGATTGGCATGATCTAACTGATCGCCTGTTGTCCCAAACCAAGGTGACGAGTCTCTACAACGGACACAGAGGGATATAGGGATGCGGGTCATTCCAATATTACATGCCCATGGAGACACGCTGAAAAAGGTCTGACGGCCTGTCCCTGGTACGACGTTTTTACAGGCCTCTCAGGGCACATTGCCTATTATGGGTCGCCCGTTACTAGTTGTGTTAATAGTGTCCTGTGTCAGCCGGCTCGGAACGGGGTGTACGTGCTGCTGGACAAAAAGAATGTTTCTTAAATTACAGCCACAACCTCCAATGGCCTCTCAGTCTATGGCTCTGAAAGAGTTGTATAAAATACCACCCACTCAAGAATTGTTCTTGAAGGGTCAAAAGGGGGATATGCAGTAGCAGGAGTTTATGTTTGTGTTTTGTATAATTCTGTATCTGAGCTGATTTCAAGGCAGTTACAGACCTTTGAGGGTCACCACTTTGTTGTAGGTTTAGCACGGGGGTAGGCAACCTACGGCACGCGGATTTTCCGTGGCACTCACGCTGCCCGGGTCCTGGCCACCGGTCCGGGGGGCTCTGCATTGTAATTTAATTTTAAATGAAGCTTCTTAAACATTTTAATCTTATTTACTTTACATACAACACTAGTTCAGTTATATATTATAGACTTATAGAAAGAGACCTTCTAAAACCATTAAAATGTACGACTGGCACGCGAAACCTTAAATGAGAGTGAATAACCACTTCTGAAAGGTTGCCGACCCCTGGCTTAGCATTTTAAAATAAGTAGAAGAATGCCGGGATTGTTTTTCTTCTGCATTGCAACTTGATGTTCCTGTTCAGAATTGCTCTGTGTAAATCAATTCTGTGTCGTGTGTGAATGAGGAATGTGGGTTAAGAGATCCGTGGGAAGGCCATCGCTGAACCAGATGCTCTAGGTAGGAACCGGAGACAGACGCAAGGGCTCCAGGAGGCTGTAACTCGCCCCTATTGAAACATCAAAGAAGAGCAAATTAACGACTCTAAAGACGAGACAGGCACCTACCAATGGGGACAAGAGAGCTGGGATCAAAACCAGCCTGGGGTAACTCCCCGAGAGACTTGATGAAAGAACAAGATAAAGGATGAGAAGGACAATTTAAGAAAACAAGCACTCGTCAAACGACAATTGGTTACAACATCACCGTGCAAAACTCATTGGTCCCATTAAAAAAATCACTATATAAACAGGGGGCCCGGCCATGAAACATTGGGTTCATCCTGCCAAGCCTTCCCCAGAGCATCGTGTCTCGACCGACGAAACCCGGCTCCTCCCTACCCATGATCAAGCGAGCTGGCCACTCGATTGATCCAGACGCTGGACTGGTAACTATAACATCGACTGGCGGGACAGCGTGTGTGTGATTGAATGCATATGCTAATTGTTGTATATTCAATAAACGCAGCGTTTTGCCTTTTCTCCTGAAAAAATCCCATGCACTTCTTATAAGCATAACAAGGGGAGGGGCCCCTGCTGCCCCCACCCTGCCCCCTACAGCACAGCCCCTTAGCGCTGCTCTGGGGCAATGGGGCCAGCCCTGACTGCCAGGGGAAACCCCCATGCTGAGCCCCACTATACATTGGAAATCCCATTGAAAAATGAGAATTCAATCCCTGTTTTATAGGATTAATTATTGTCTTTCATGAATAAAATGTGATTCGTGCTGGCGCTAGTTAGACCCCATTGCGGGGCGTGTTAATTAGCTGGCGTTGCTACAGAAATACATTGTGGTCTCTGGACCCAATGTGAGACTCGTCTCTGGTGCAGACCAGCCACCCCTGGGCCAGGGAAACCCACCCAGAGCCTCACCCGCCCCGGCCGGACAGATGGAGAACGGTGTGTAGGGGAGCCGAGGGCTGGGCTGGCAGGGGGCTGCGGGTTGGGAGTGAGGGGCACCAGTAGGGATGGGGGGAGCCCAGGGCTGGGCTAGCAGGGGCGGGGGAGGAGCAAGCCGGGACAAGGGGGGCATTGGGCTGGTGACCTGGGGTAGGGGGGCAGGACGGGGTGGGGGGAGTGAATGCAGGTGACCTTGCCCGGGGCCAAGCAACGAGATGCAGAGCCAGCATGATGGGGCTGACGGAGACGGGCTTGGAGCCCCTGTCCCTGCGCTCGGAGCTGTACAGCCAAGACCCAGCCACCCACGGACCCGCCTGTCTGGCCTGGCGTCCAGCTCTGAGTCCAGGGTCAGGCGCTGGGGGGATGCTGGACTCCAGACCCCGGCAGCTCTTGGGCACATCCGGCCCCTGCCCAGCTGCTGGGGACGGTGGGGGGCCATGGGGCAGATGGATGGTTTGTGGGGATCCTTTCTGCTCAGAGCCACCAGGGGGCGCCAGGGACCAGTCGCGCCATTCGGGACAATGGGGCCATGAGCCAGCAGATGGCACCAGCGTATAACTCTGCCGGTGCCCCTCACTCCCGACCTGCAGCCCCTGCCAGCCCAGCCCTGAGCCCCCCCAGCTCTGCCGGTGCCCCTCACTCCCGACCTGCAGCCCCTGCCAGCCCAGCCCAGCCCAGCCCTGTCAGTGCCCCTCACTCCTGACCCGCAGCCCCCTGCTAGCTCAGCCCTGCACCCCCAGCCCTGCCGGTGCCCCTCACTCCCGACCTGCAGCCCCTGCCGGCCCAGCCCTGCCCCCACAGCCCTGCCGGTGCCCCTCACTCCCGACCCGCAGCCCCCTGCCAGCCCAGCCCTGCCCCCACAGCCCTGCCGGTGCCCCTCAATCCTGACCTGCAGCCCCCTGCTAGCCCAGTCCTGGGCTCCCCCCACTCTGCCGGTGCCCCTCACTCCCGACCCGCAGCCCCTGCCAGCCCAGCCCAGCCTTGCCCCCCAGCTCTGCTGGTGCCCCTCACTGCTGACCCGCAGCTCCCTGCTAGCCCAGCCCTGGGGTCCCCCTGAGCTCTGCGGGTGCCCCTCACTCCTGACCCACAGCCCCACACGGGGCCTCTTGGTTAGAGCAGGGGGGCTGGGAGCCAGGACTCCTGGGATCCCTCCCCAGCTCTGGCAGGGGAATGCGGCTTCATGGTTAGAGCAGGCCCGGATGCCTGGGTTCACCTGCCTGGAAACAGAAAGCCGTGAGTTATGTCACTGCAGCGAAAGGGGTTTTCACCTGAACTCGGCTCCCTTTGAGTCACCAGGCACTGGGGCAAAGTCTCCCCCGCCCCGGCTGTGACCCAGTTTCTGAGCCCCCCCCCCCAGTCCCGGGGTGTGGGAGAATGGAGGAATCGAGCAGCCAAGTGGGCTGAATCTCGCTCTGCCTCTGCTTCCTGCTCCGGTGTGGGGCTCAGCCCTGCGCTGCCCCCTGCTGGGGGGATCTGCACCGAGCGGGGTGCTAGGGGCCTGTGCTGAGGAGGACGGGGGTTGGGGGCACCAAGGGGCTCTCCCCGGGCAGTCAGGGCTGGACCAAATCTTTACCTTCCTAAAATACCGGAGCCAAGATTCCCACTTCGCTTTCTGTCCCCAGCTGTTTATATTGCACAGCAAACCAGCCCCCGTGCCCCACCCCAGAGCCGGCTGCATCTCAGGGCCGGCCGAGGGGTCCCCGTATAACTCGCCCCCGCAGCCCACCCCAGAGCCGGCTGCATCTCAGCACTGAGCAAGGGGTCCTTGTATAACCAGCCCCCGTGCCCAACCCCAGAGCCGGCTGCATCTCAGGGCCGGCCGAGGGGTCCCTGTATAACCCACCCCCGCCAGCCGTTCACCTCTAAACAGCGGCTCATTTTGGGGGGAGGGCGACAGGGCCATTCGGAGAAGCTTTTAGGATTGTGAATTCCCCCTCCCCGCTTACCCAGAAACCTGAGTGAATCCGGGAGCAGGAGGTGCATAACCGCAGCCCTTCCCCCGGGGCCCCCCTGCCCACCCGCCCGGCCGTGGGGTGTGAAGAGGAGGTGAGGTCGAGATTGCTTCTGGGTACCATGTCCGGGGGGGGGAGCCGGGAGGCAGCCGGGCCGGGGCGCCCCGAGGCGCCGGGGGATTTCGGGGCGCGTGCATGGCAGAGGAAGTGGTGGAGACGCCTCGGTTCATCAGTTTCGGAGCCGGCAGGTTAGAGAGAAAAATAAAAACCACCGGGGAGATAAACCGGCCACAAGCCAGCAGGGAGCGGCTGACACACGGGGCCTGGTCTCTGAGCCAGCCGGGCCCCACAGCTCGGCCCCCCCGAGAGGGGACAGGCCCCTGCCCCGTTCCCTGCCCCCCCGAGCCAGCCAGTCCCCGCCCTGGGGCCGGTGGGAGCCGGGGCCCCGGAGAGGGGACAGGCCCTGTTCCCTGCCCCCCGCCCCGGCCACTCCCCGCCCTGGGGCCCGGATCCCGAAGGAACGTTTCCCGACGGAGTCCGCCCCATTCCCCCCGGCGCCCTGCCCCCCCCCCGGGCGACGCTAGCCCCAGGGCGGGGGTTGCTAGCCACACGCCCCGGAACAGCGGCCGCGGGTGGAAGCGAGGGCAGCGTTTCTGTTCCACTGCTGCGCTCGGGGAGTTTTCCTACCGGGGTGCGCGTGAAATAGAACCCAGGAGTCCTGACACACGCTGTAACCACTAGGCCTTGTTCCCCTCCCAGAGCTGGGGAGAACCCAGGAGTCCTGGCTCCCAGGCCCCCCTGCTCTAACCACGAGGCCCCCCTCCCCTCCCAGAGCCGGGGAGAACCCAGGAGTCCTGGCTCCCAGCCGCCCTGCTCTAACCACGAGGCCCCACTCCCCTCCCAGAGCTGGGGAGAGAACCCAGGAGTCCTGACACACGCTGTAACCACTAGGCCTTGTTCCCCTCCCAGAGCCGGGGAGAACCCAGGAGTCCTGGCTCCCAGCCACCCTGCTCTAACCAACCAGCTCCTGCTCCCCTCCCAGAGCTGGGGAGAGAACCCAGGAGTCCTGGGTTTTAAGAGTCCCCTCCTTGGGGGGTTCTCCTGCTTTGCGGCTGGGTCGTCCCCACCTGCCGATCCCAGCATGTGACCCCACTGTGACAAAATGCCCCAGAATGCATTGCAAGGACCCCGTGCGAACCCCCCCGTGCGAACCCCCCGTGCGAACCACCGGCCCAGAATTCCATGCGCCGCACCGTGACCGGCTCTGAGCTGCAACGACCCGCAATGCCGCACGAACGCACCAGCCCGACTCACAGCGCCGCCCGGCAGAAAAGGCCCCACGTCAACGCAAGACGGTCGCAGCCGGTGGGGCAGGGCAATGCCTGTCAGCCCTCGCAAGGCGACAACGCCGAGACGGGGACAAACCACGGTGTAACACACCCCTGCTTCCCAGCCACCAGCGCCGGCCTCCCAGCACAGCCCCGCCCGGTGCAACACGACAAACGCACAAACACGGAGAAACACAACCCTGCTTCCCAGCCACCAGCGCCGGCCTCCCAGCACAGCCCCGCCTGGTGCAACACGACAAACGCACAAACACGGTGTAACACAACTCCTGCTTCCCAGCCACCAGCGCCGGCCTCCCAGCACAGCCCCGCCCGGTGCAACACGACAAACGCACAAACACGGTGTAACACAACCCTGCTTCCCAGCCACCAGCGCCGGCCTCCCAGCACAGCCCCGCCCGGTGCAACACGACAAATGCACAAACACGGAGTAACACAACCCTGCTTCCCAGCCACCAGCGCCGGCCTCCCAGCACAGCCCCGCCCGGTGCAACACGACAAACGCACAAACACGGTGTAACACAACCCTGCTTCCCAACAAGTGACAGCCGCCCAACACAATCACCCACCGCACAAGAAGACACAGTGTCACACATTGATACCACGCACACCATATATCAACACAATGCAACACAATGACAACGAGTGGAAGAGGGCAGTGTGTATCAATCCTCGCAGTAACCCACACAGCCACCCGCAACGCAAAACACACAACGCGACATTGCCCTGAGACGGGACAGACAAGAGTGCAACACAACTGTGCTTTACACAACGAAGAGCAACCACCCCACCCAACCACCCACAACACAACACGACACGGTGTCACACATCGATCCCACGCACACCGTACGTCGACACAATGCAACACAACGACAAAACAGCGCCACAGGGCAACGCCGACTAGCAACCCAGCCCAACACAACAAGACACAACAGACTGTCACAACCGCGCTTCACAGCCACAATCAACAGCCGCCCAACACAACCCCACGCCGCACACCCTGCCGTCTCCGGCACGGGATCACGCCGCGGTCCGAGACCACAACGCGACTCGGCAAAACACAACCACGCCACCCAGCAACACAACCCCACAGCACGGTGACAATGGGTGACGAGGTACACCGAGCCTGGGAGTGGGTGAAAGGGGGCGGGGGGCTGGGAGCCAGGACTCCTGGGTTCTCTCCCCGGCTCTGGGAGGGGAGTGGGGGCTGGTGGGTCTGAACAGGGGGCTGGGAGCCAGGACTCCTGGGTTCTCTCCCCGGCTCTGGGAGGGGAACAAGGCCTAGTGGTTACAGCGGGGGTATACGTGTGTCAGGACTCCTGGGTTCTCTCCCCGGCTCTGGAAAGGGAGTTGGGCCTCGTGGTTAGAGCTGGGAGCCAGGACTCCTGGGTTCTCTCCCCAGCTCTGGGAGGGGAGTGGGGGCTGGTGGGTCTGAACAGGGGGCTGGGAGCCAGGACTCCTGGGTTCTCTCCCCGGCTCTGGAAAGGGAGTTGGGCCTCGTGGTTAGAGCTGGGAGCCAGGACTCCTGGGTTCTCTCCCCAGCTCTGGGAGGGGAGTGGGGGCTGGTGGGTCTGAACAGGGGGCTGGGAGCCAGGACTCCTGGGTTCTCTCCCCGGCTCTGGAAAGGGAGTGGGGCCTCGTGGTTAGAGCTGGGAGCCAGGACTCCTGGGTTCCCCCGGCTCTGGGAGGGGAACAAGGCCTAGTGGTTACAGCGGGGGTATACGTGTGTCAGGACTCCTGGGTTCTATTTCACACACACCCCGGTAGGAAAATTCCCTGAGCGCAGCAGCCGGGTGGGTGGAACAGAAACGCTGCCCTCGCTTCCACCCGTGGCTGCTATTCTGGGGCGTGTGGCTAGCAACCCCCGCCCTGGGGCTAGCGTTGCCCGGGGGGGGCAGGGCGCCGCGGGGAGTGGGGCGGACTCAGCCCGGAGACTTGATTCCACTTTTCTTTGGGGCACCGGCCCCAATCCTGCTCTGGAGCTGGGACTGGATGGGGCAGGGGCCTGTCCCCTCTAGGGGGCGCCGGCCCCCACTCGGCCCCAGGGCGGCGTGAGTGCGGGGGGAAGCCCCAGGTTTCCAGCCCCACGGCGTGCAAGGAGCCATGACGCAGGCAGGGAGCTGGGTCCCTCCGGGAATTCAGCCCCCAATCCCCGCCCAGAGTGCACCGGACATGGGTGGGGGTGAGGAGGCCAAAGTGACGAAGGCTGAACACGGGCTGGGGGTCACATCCTCTGGGCTTCCCAGCAGCAACCCACAGGCCCTGACCCACTTTCAAGGCCAGGTTAGAGCAGGGTGGGGGCTGGGAGCCAGGACTCCTGGGTTCTCTCCCTGGCTCTGGGAGGGGAGTGGGGGCTGGTGGGTTAGAGCAGGGGGGCTGGGAGCCCGGACTCCTGGGTTCTCTCCCTGGCTCTGGGAGGGGAGCGGGGGCTGGTGGGTTAGAGCAGGGGGGCTGGGAGCCCGGACTCCTGGGTTCTCTCCCCGGCTCTGGGAGGGGAGTGGGGGCTGGTGGGTTAGAGCGGGGGGGCGGCTGGGAGCCCGGACTCCTGGGTTCTCTCCCTGGCTCTGGGAGGGGAGCGGGGGCTGGTGGGTTAGAGCAGGGGGGGCTGGGAGCCCGGACTCCTGGGTTCTCTCCCCGGCTCTGGGAGGGGAGCGGGGGCTGGTGGGTCTGAGCAGGGGGGGCTGGGAGCCAGGACTCCTGGGTTCTCTCCCCAGCTCTGGGAGGAGAGCGGGGGCTGGTGGGTCTGAGCAGGGGGGGCTGGGAGCCAGGACTCCTGGGTTCTCTCCCTGGCTCTGGGAGGGGAGTGGGGGCTGGTGGGTTAGAGCGCGGGGGGGTGGGGCTGGGAGCCCGGACTCCTGGGTTCTCTGGCAGGAGGTGGGGCTGTTGCTGGGGGGGGCGGTCCCTGTGCCCAGGGCTCGGGCGGGGGGGAGCAGCGAGCGCCGTGGCGCAGCGGGAGGAAAGCGGAACTGACCCACTTTCAGTGCCGCGAGCGCCGGGGGGGGCGGGGGGGGGGGAATAAGTTGCTGAGCAGTTTCCATGAGCTGGGGGAAGCCCCGAGAGGAACCTCCACCTCCAGGGGCCGGGAGTGCCCGGGATGGGGGGCCTCTGCCAAGAGAGAAATGCACCGGCTGGCAGAGCCCTGGCCCCCCCCCGCCTGTGCCCCTCACTCCCGACCCGCAGCCCCCTGCACCCCCCATCCTGCCGGTGCCCCTCACTCCCGACCCGCAGCCCCCTGCACCCCCCATCCTGCCGGTGCCCCTCACTCCCGACCCGCAGCCCCCCTGCACCCCCCCACCCTGCCGGTGCCCCTCACTCCCGACCCGCAGCCCCCTGCACCCCCCCACCCTGCCGGTGCCCCTCACTCCCGACCCGCAGCCCCCCTGCACCCCCCACCCTGCCTGTGCCCCTCACTCCCGACCCGCAGCCCCCCTGCCCCCCCCACCCTGCCTGTGCCCCTCACTCCCGACCCGCAGCCCCCCTGCCCCCCCCACCATGCCGGTGCCCCTCACTCCCGACCCGCAGCCCCCTGCCCCCCCCACCCTGCCGGTGCCCCTCACTCCCGACCCGCAGCCCCCTGCCCCCCCCACCCTGCCGGTGCCCCTCACTCCCGACCCGCAGCCCCCTGCCCCCCCCTGCCGGTGCCCCTCACTCCCGACCCGCAGCCCCCTGCCCCCCCCACCCTGCCGGTGCCCCTCACTCCCGACCCGCAGCCCCCTGCCCCCCCCACCCTGCCGGTGCCCCTCACTCCCGACCCGCAGCCCCCTGCCCCCCCCACCCTGCCGGTGCCCCTCACTCCCGACCCGCAGCCCCCCTGCCCCCCCCTGCCGGTGCCCCTCACTCCCGACCCGCAGCCCCCTGCCCCCCCCACCCTGCCGGTGCCCCTCACTCCCGACCCGCAGCCCCCTGCCCCCCCCACCCTGCCGGTGCCCCTCACTCCCGACCCGCAGCCCCCTGCCCCCCCCCACCCTGCCGGTGCCCCTCACTCCCGACCCGCAGCCCCCTGCCCCCCCCCACCCTGCCGGTGCCCCTCACTCCCGACCCGCAGCCCCCTGCCCCCCCCCTGCCGGTGCCCCTCACTCCCGACCCCGCAGCCCCCTGCCCCCCCCACCCTGCCGGTGCCCCTCACTCCCGACCCGCAGCCCCCTGCCCCCCCCACCCTGCCGGTGCCCCTCACTCCCGACCCGCAGCCCCCTGCCCCCCCCACCCTGCCGGTGCCCCTCACTCCCGACCCGCAGCCCCCTGCCCCCCCCCACCCTGCCGGTGCCCCTCACTCCCGACCCGCAGCCCCCTGACCCCCCCCACCCTGCCGGTGCCCCTCACTCCCGACCCGCAGCCCCCTGCCCCCCCCACCCTGCCGGTGCCCCTCACTCCCGACCCGCAGCCCCCCCGCCAGCCCAGCCCTGGGCCCCTCCCCTACTCAGATCTCTGCCCTGGGGTTGTGCTACTCATTGTATTGCTCAGCTTGGAGATTTCCGCAAATATGTGTGGAGAAGCCGATGTTACCAAACTGTGGGTTTCAGTTTTGGTGCCGAGGTGGAAGCGTGGGTGTGGGGGAGCCCCGGGCTGGGCTGGCAGGGTGCTGCGGGTCGGGAGTGAGGGGCACCGGCAGGGTGGGGGGGGCAGGGCTGGGCGGGCAGGGTGCTGCGGGTCGGGAGTGAGGGGCACCGGCAGGGTGTGGGGGAGCCCCGGGCTGGGCTGGCAGGGTGCTGCGGGTCGGGAGTGAGGGGCACCGGCAGGGTGGGGGGGGCAGGGCTGGGCGGGCAGGGGGCTGCGGGTCGGGAGTGAGGGGCACCGGCAGGGCTGGTGGGGGCAGGGCTGGGCTAGCAGGGGGCTGTGGGTCGGGAGTGAGGGGGTACCGGCAGGACTGGGCTGGCAGGGGGGCTGCGGGTCGGGAGTGAGGGGCACCGGCAGGGCTGCGGGGCGGGCAGGGCTGGGCGGGCAGGGGGCTGCGGGTTGGGAGTGAGGGGCACCGGCATGGCTGGGGGGGGCAGGGCTGGGTGGGCAGGGGGCTGTGGGTCAGGAGTGAGGGGCACCGGCATGGCTGGGGGGGGCAGGGCTGGGTGGGCAGGGGGGCTGTGGGTCAGGAGTGAGGGGCACCGGCATGGCTGGGGGGGGCAGGGCTGGGCTAGCAGGGGGCTGCGAGTCGGGAGCGAGGGGCACCAGAGAGCTGGGACAGACAGACAGACACCCATGTGGCCGGAACTGGGGAAATCCTGGCCCGGCCTGCCCAAGGCTGAGTTTCTTCCCGCTGTTGTTGTCGTCGGGCGATTGTTATTGTAGGGTCTCTCGGGGGCCGCTCAGGCTGGCTCGTTGTGGCGAGGTGTCTAGGGAGGCGGTTTGTTATCGTAGGGTCTCTCTGGGATACACGGTTGTTAGTGGAGGGGTTTCCCCTGGCTTCAGGCACCCGGGGGGGGGCGCACACCCAGCTGGATGGGTGGGGGTGGGGGCCGCCCCGCCGGCTGACGGGGTGGGTGGCGGGACGTCCCAGGTCCTTGTGCCCCAAGGTGGGGGTGGGAATCGGAGCTGCAGTCGAGATTCACCCGCCCACCCCCCAGCGATGTGGTGTCCCGGGATAGACAGAGACGGACTCAGAGTCCAGGAGCGCCCCGCCCCCACCACAGCGGGAGCAGATTGAGCCCCCCCCAGCCTCGCACGCCTGCCCCACGCCCCACAGCTATGCCCTCACCTCCCGCCACTGCCCCAACCCCATACAAGCCCCACGCCCACCGGGGCACCTCCCCACCTCCCTGCCTCCCCCTCTTTTGGGGGGGAGCCATCTATGAGAGACCCCCCTCCTGCAGGACACTGGGAGGCCAGGGCCAAAACCATGGACCCCCCCACCCAGCTCCCCTCCCTCGGCTCCCCCCAACCCCCTCCCCCTGCGCCCCACCCACTTGATTTCAACCCCCCCAAACTCCCTCCCCCGCCCAGCTTAGCAGGGCCTGGCTGGAGATTCCCGAGGTGCAGATGAGACAAATCTCTGGATGCTCCGGCCGGGGGGAGCCCGGAGAGGCCTGTGGGGGCGGCCGGGATCGGGGAGGGGGGTTCCCCGGGAGATGCCACATAGCGACTCCGGGCTTCCCCAGTGCCTGGGGCCCCTCACTCCCGATCAGCAGCCCCCTGCTAGCCCAGCTCTGCCTTCCCCTCCCACACCCTCTACTGGGGGAACAAAAGGGGGTGGTTTGGGGGTGGGGGATGGGGTGGATGTGATGGGGGCAGGTGCGTTTGGGGGACACAACTTCTCTTGACACGTCAGCCACTAAAGCAAAAGCAGAAGGAAATATGTAGCCTCAAGACCCAAAATAACCCAGGGCCTTCCGCTGGGTAGGTACAATAGAACCCAGGAGTCCTGGCTCCCAGCCCCCCCGCTCTAACCCACTAGACCCCACTGCCCTCTTGGAGCTGGGGAGAGAACCCAGGAGTCCTGGCTCTGACCCACCAGCCCCCACTCCCCTTCCAAGCCAGGGAGAGAACCCCTGAGTCCGAACTCCCGTGCATTAACCACTTGGCCCCACTCCTTCCCTAGCACACCCAACCCGTGGCCCAGGCCCTCTTAAAATACCAGCCCGGATTTCTCAGAGGATGTGACTCACTGGATTGGGTAAGGCAAGAAGATGGTTATTTGCCAAGGACTAAATTTAGCTTCCTTAGAAAGCAAGGAGTGGGTTGGGAGCACCAGGAGACAATGAGCCAAGAGTCATCTGCCTACAGCTTGGATTGAGAGGAGTTTAGACCTGCCCAGCACCAGGAATGGCCAGGACTGGGTGTCTAGGATCGTTGGGTGGGAGGAGATTAGAGGCTGGGAGGACCATGAATGGTCAAGACCTGTCCTCTACGATAGAATCGGAGAATCGTAGGCCTGGAAGGCACCTCGAGAGGTCGACTAGTCCCGTCCCCTGCACGGGTGGCAGGACTCACGATATCGAGACCACCCCCGACAGGGGTTTGTCCAACTTCCTCTCACAAATCCCCCTGGCCCCGGGCAATTTATTCCAGGGCTTCACCACCCGGACAGCCAGGGAGCGTTTCCCAACGTCCAACCGAAACCGCCCTGGCTGCAGTTTAAGCCCAGTGCTTCTTGGCCTGTCCTCAGAGGTTAACGAGAACAATTTACCTCCCTCCTCCTCCTAACAACCGTTACCTACTTGAAAACCGTTCTCATCTCATCTCCTCTCCAGACTAAACAAACCCAGGTTCTCAATCTTCCCTCCTAGCTCAAGTTTTCTAGACCTTTCATCATTTTGTTGCTCTTCTCTGGACTCTCTCCAATCTGTCCACATCCTTCCTGAAATGTGGCACCCAGAACCCGACACAAAACTCCAGCTGAGGCCTGATCAGCGCGGAGCAGAGCGGGAGAATTACTTCTCGTCTCTCGCTTACAACACTCCTGCTACTCCAGCCCAGAAGGATGTTCGCTCTTTTTGCGACAGCGTTACACTGTTGACCCATATTTAGCTCTTGCTCCACTCTGACCCCCAGGTCCCTTTCTGCAGGACTCCTTCCTAGGCCGTCATTTCCCATTGTGCGCGTGCAACTGATTGATCCTTCCTAAGGGGAGGACTTTGCATTTGTCCTTATTGAATTTCCTCCTACTTACTTCAGACCGTTTCTCCAGTTTGTCCAGATCATTTTGAATTTTAATCCTACCCTCCAAAGCACTCGCAACCCCTCCCAGCTTGGTATCGGCCGCAAACTTTATCAGTGTCCTCTGTATGCCGTTATCTAAATCATCGATGAAGATACTGAACAGAACCAGGCCCAGAACCGATCCCTGCGGGACCCCACTCGTTCTGCCCTTCCAGCCTGACTGTGAACCACTGATAACGACTCTCTGGGGATGATTTTCCAACCAGTTTGGGAAAAAGACGAGTAAGGGGAGATATGAATGAGGTCTATAAAAGCATGACGGGTGTGGAGAAGGTAAATAAGGAAGTGTTATTTACTCCTTCTCATAACACAAGAACTAGGGGTCACCAAATGACATTAATAGGCAGCAGGTTTAAAACAAACACAAGGAAGTATTTCTTCACCCAATGTACAGTCAACCTGTGGAACTCCTTGCCAGGGGATGTTGTGAAGGCCAAGACTAGAACAGGGTTCAAAAAGGAACTAGAAAAGTTCATGAAGGATCGGTCCATCAATGGCTATTAGCCAGGGTGGGCAGGGATGGTGTTCCTAGCCTCTGTTTGCCAGACGCTGGGAAAGGGTGACGGGGATGGATCACTTGATGATTCCCTGCTCTGTTCATTCCCTCTGGGGCACCTGGCACTGGCCACTGTCGGCAGACAGGACACGGGGCTAGATGGACCTTTGGTCTGACCCAGTACGGCCGTGCTTATGTTCAGTTTTGCACCCACCTTATAGTAGCTCCATCTAGGTTGCATGTCCCTAGTTTGTTCATGTGGAGCTCATGCGAAACATTATCAAAAGCTTTACTAAAGTCAAGTTCTACCACATCTACCCCTTCCCTCCGTCTACAAGGCTTGTTACCCTGTCAAAGAAAGTTATTACTCTGGTTTGACATGATTTGTTTATGACAAATCCAGGCTGACTGTTACTTATCACCTCATTATCTTCTAGGTGTCTGCAAATTGATTGGTTGATTATTTGCTCCATTATTTTACAATCATAGGACTGGAAGGGACCTGGAGAGGTCAATCTTGCCAGGTCCTGAAGTTAAGCTGAATGGTCAAGGAGGAGAAGGATACAGAGAGCAAGAAAGCCCCTGCTTCATAAAGAAGCCCCGCTCTGTGTCTCTTCTCTGGGGACAACATTAGACCATAGCAGAGGGTAGGGGATATTGGGTAGAGGAAGCCATTTGTGTGATATGGAACAGGCCAGATACCGCGATAGTTGGGCACGTTCATCTTGAAAGAGACACAAGCCCAATTCAAATCTCCGTTTCCAAAGTTTATTGGTTGGCCTGTTTCATAGGCCATTTCAAACAAAAGACAAACAGCTTTCCACCCCCCACTTCCCTCCCCGCATAGGGGGAATAAACACACAATAAATAACCACAATAAATAAAACCCTACACAAAATAAAACCACGCCACCGTTCCCGCAGGAGTGGCAGGAGATTCGTTCCAGCAAACATTCAACGAGTTGGACGCATGAGCCCCACCCCCCGCGTGTGACATTTTAACATAAAACGTAAGACAATTTAAATCCCTGAAGAGACACGAGATCAGGGATTCGACAGTAAACTGTATCTCAGATACAAATATCTCTTCCCCTCACAATGAGAACATCATTCTCTTGAGTAACTCAGGAGTCCTGGCTCCCAGGCCCCCCTGCTCTAACCACTGGACACCACTTCCCTCCCAGAGCTAGGATAGAACCCAGGAATCCTGGCTGTGTGTAATATACATCCATATAGCCAGCTAGGGTCAGGTATACACCGTATACATAAAGGGATCCTATACTGAATCTGTACCGATGGGGGCGTTTTGACAGCTGAGGGCCCAGTGCATAGTCCAGCCACCACAAAGCACTTGCAGCGACATGGCGGGCTGGGGTGAGGGTGTGTTGCTGCTCACGTCAAAGAGCAACACAATGTCACACCTTCCGCCAGCTTGATCTGGAGGGTGGCTGTCTTGTTGGAAAGAAGACTTTGTGACACTCGGAGAGATCATGCAGCGCTAAAGAGAAACATAACACTGCTGTGTGTGTGCGTGGTACGTGCACACAACATTGTGTGATCTCTGCACACACACACACACACACATTCTCCTAAAATCTGGGTGTTTTGTAAACACACAAATGGCTAGAATTGCCAAAAATTGGTGTGGGTTTGTGTCAAAGACCCACAGGCAACAACTGTGTGTGTGTGTGTACACAAAACTGTCTATTATCTGCAGCTGTGTGATACAAACACACAAACATTACCTGCCGTTTTGTGGGTCTACGCGTAGACCCCCCCCAGGACCCCCTTCTGATGCGTATATAGAAGTTTAGAATGTGTGGGCACACGCACAATCGCCTACACTTGCCGTAGGTGTGTACAACACACAAAAAAACTCTCCATGCACCAACACAGCTTTGTTAACCCCAATAAATATAAATACATAAATAAATAAATTATTAGCCACAATAATTAGCAATAATAACCATAAAAATAACACAATATTAGTTAACACAACATTTTTGTAGCTCAGCGGCTCTGACCAGGTGTATCATTCTCTTGGCAGGTTCTTGTTTGGTCCTACCAAGATGCAACCCAATGCCCCATCCTGACCGCCATAGACAAGCCAAGTCTAAAGAGATTGTGGTCCCCTCTGGTCCCTAGAGGTGGGCACATCTGTGGCCCCATGGGGCATATTGGTAGAGAGGCATAAAGGATGTCCATAGAGGTCTTCCGAGCATCTCTGATAGTCAGTTTGGTGTGGTGGGATGCAGGATGGCAGTCTTGGCTTTGGAGGCCAGTTGGGTAGGAGGGTTGAAGGGTTGACCAAGGATGGAAGATGGTGGGTTGACCAAGGATGGAGGATGAGTTGGCCAAGGATGGAAGACGGTGGATCATTATTGGGGAACTCCTAATTCCAATGCGATCACCCCAAAATACACCTGTCCGTTGCTGTTCAGATCTAAATATTGGGCCGAGTGGATTTCAGAGGAGATCTCGTCGCCTTTCATCAACTGGAAGACAGCTCCTTGGTAGATGGACTCGAACTGTACCCCCTTCTCGTTCTTGGCTGCCTTGGACCCCTCGCAGAACGACTTGATGGCCCTCAGCAAGGCAACGTTTTCTGGGTACTCTACAGAGTAGCGAAAGATGGTATGCTGGAGATAAATGGACTCCTCCGGACATTTGTCTCCCTTGAAGACCACCTGGGAGTAGATGAAGTAGAGGCCGTCGGACGGGACCACCAGCTTGTTGTTTACCAGTGCCATCCCGTTCTGCATCATGGTGTGTGCCACTTTGTCAGTCCAGATCAGTTCTTTGGAGTCAGTGGATGCTGGGAGGGACAGAAGAAGGCACACGTGGTCAAAACCCAGCAGGATTATTCCCTAGGATCCATCTATGAGTGGTCAAACCCTACTCGGATTGTCCCCTATGGTCAATCTACTCAGGCTTCGGCCCACGTCATCCCCCAAAATGGGGCCACCAGCCCTTGATAACTCTTGGTCCTAACCTTAGTCTCTCCCCTGCAGTCAGTCTACCCAGGCTTTGGCCTACAACACAGTCCAGTGATGGCATGCCTAATCCTTGACAACACTAGGCCAAAACCTAGAGGGATTGAACCCCCTGCTGTCTGGCATCTCCCAGACTTCGGCCTACAACTTCCACGTAACCCAAATCTTTGGCCTCCATCACTCCGAAAGACAGGGCCCTTCCTCTCTATGTTTATGAGCAGAGGTGCACCGGTGTCTGTGGAAATGTGTGCTTGTGTATGAGTGTGTCTTTGTGGAAGTCTTTGCTTGTCTGTTGCCTGCCTCAGACATAGAAATCTGCAACCACAAGCACTCCTGCCCCCGCCCCTGCAGGGCCCAGTTCCTCAAGCCCTCCCCAGTCCCAGCTGTAAATTCCTCTTACCGACGACATGGGCAGCTGGCTTGTTCAGCGACTGGGCTTGCAACTTCATCGTCATCGGACCTGCTTCAGAAAGGACAAATGGACAAATGTCAGACAGATCGTCCCTTGTTCACCAGCCCCCCCACCTTCTCCTGGCTAGTGACCCCGTCTTCTCTAGATGGGCTTTAGAGAGCTCTGGCTGAGTGGGAAGGCTCCCGGGCTGGGGAGCCTTGCAGTCCCTAGGTTGGGGACTCTCTGGTCTCCTCCTGCTAGGTCACCACGATGCATGGAAGAGGAGAACTGGGATAGAATTGTGCTGGATGCGGACGATGGCCAGATTTTGGTGGGGATGGGTCAGGTTTGGTGGCTCGGGAGGGGAGTTAAGGTGATGTTGGGGAGGTATTATCTTTGCTCCATATGTTCTAGTCTCCCAACATTTAGCTGCTCTCCATGTTTTGGTGGAGCGGAGCCACCCTCCCGAAGCTTCGGGGAGGTCAATAAGCTCTCGAGGCCGATCACCTCGAGGCCCCAGATGTGGCCGGAGTGAGCTGAGATTTGCAGGGCGATGTTTTTCCCAAAGGGGCTAGCAGCGTTGTCCGTTTCCATTTCCTTTCACCACGTCAAATTCGAAACACTTTCAGTGAACGTGATTTTTCAGGGAAATCCCGAGCCAGCAGCCTCGGAAAAAACCCGGAGGCATCTCAGGTCAGGCAACGGGACAGAACAATTGAGACCAGTTGTAATTTGCTAACCCTTTTGGGAAGATGATTGGGGGCCAGTAAATAGATCTATGGTAAATCTGGCAAGAGAAATTTCATCTTGGGAGGGGAGATTTGACTTAAAGCCTGCAATTATCAGTGGGCTAAAGTTGGAAAATAAACCTTGGGAAATACTTACTGAGTTGCTGTGTGTGGCCCGAACTCCTGGGTTCTTTGGGGTCCTGGCAAAGAGAGAGAGAGAGAGGAGAGTTGAGTACAGAGGTTACAAGGTCAAAGTAGGCGTGTGTGTCGGGTGCTGTGTGTACCACACCCAGCAAGAAGCAGAGCTGTTCACATCATTACACACGGCACAGACAGCGGACAAGACCGGCCAGACAAAACATAGCCCAGGGAGCAAGGCTCATGCAAGTGAAATGAGAAATACAGACAGCACAAAACACCCACCCAGACAAAAACACAGTCACCAGATATATACACGGCGTCTAGGCAAAACCCACACCTGGAAAGACAGACACAGAGAAAACCCACAACCCATGCGTTCGTAGGCAAACGGGCAGAGAAATACAAAGAGAGACACAACTCTACGCAGCCCAGAGTGCAATTGTGCCGTTAAAACCACACAGACACCCCCGGCCACAAAGACACACATGCACGCACACAAGCATCCAAGCCACACACGTGTGGACAAACCACACACACACATCAGAATCCACGCAGAGCCACGGTCGGGGAGTTGAAACCCACGCACAGAACGACGCAAAGACACAGACAATCAGAGTCCGACGGCCACAGACGGCGCCGGGCTCTGTGGCTCGGGGGGTTTGCGCCCCCGCCCCGGCATCGTGGCTCACCTGGCTCACCACGGGCCCCCCGTTTCTGAAATGCAGCAGAGCGAAGACGGCCGTGGCTCCCACCAGCAGCAGGAAGGAGCAGATGCTGAGACACTTCCAGCGGCCGTCGCCGGGCCGCGACTCCCGCACCACGATAACGCCCCCCTTCTCGATGTCGCAGACCAGACTTTCGGTACTCATGGCTGCGGGCGTGGCTGGGCTCGGCTTCCTCGGGGCAGGGGTCTCCAGGGTTAGTTTCTGGCCGGGCGAAGAGAGCAGCTGGCCTGGGCGGATTCCCAGGATTTCACTGACGCTGGCAGGCGGATTGAGCCGATTTCCCCGGGTCGAAGGGGCGAACTTAGCTGGTTTCGCTGGGGAAATTCACTCGATTCCACGGGGCGAATTCGGCTGATCTCACCAGCTGTGAAACAGGCGAACGTGGGGAATTTCACCTGAGCTACCGGGCGAGTCGAGCTGATTTTCCTGGAGCGGAGCGACGAAGGGGAGCGGATTTCGCCCTCGGAATTCAGGCAGTTTCCCCGGCGTGGATCTTGGTGGTGCCTCGGTTTCCCCGGCCGGATCTTCACAGCAGCGCCTGTCCCCGGGTGATTGATGAGTGGAGAAGCGTGGCAGCCTCGAGGCATCGGCTCCTATTTATACGCCGGCCGCCTGCACTTCGGAGCCGCCTCCCCCATGACACGGGAGGAAATTTTCAACCCCGAAGCTGCCGCCCACAGAGAGGGAGGGAAAGACAAGAGAGTCTGCGATGGCGAAAGGCGGGAAGAGGAAAGAGCCCAAAATAGAAGGCGTCAAAAGCAGAAGCGGGACCCACGACTGGAACTGTGGTTTTGGGGAGAGGGGAGGTGTGAATCCCGCCCTGGAGAGGGCGGGGGGAGCCCCCCCCGGGGATACCGGGGTCCCCGCCGCCCAGGCCGCCACGCTGGGACCTGGCGGCCTGGGCGTCTCTGTCTGGGGGGGTCACATGGTGGGCTTAGGGGGGGCTCAGGAATGGGGGGGGCTGGCAGCCCCCCAGTGAAGTGAGGGGGGTGGGAAAGGGGTGAGAGTGAGGAGCCTTGAGAAGGGGTGTGTGAGGTCTGTGTCCGGTTGTGAGTGCCTCTCTGCTTGTGTGTGGGTCACTGTGTGTGTGTGTGTGTCCAGTTGCAAGTGGGTCTCTGTGTGGCTGTCTAGTTGTGTGCAGGGCTGTGTGTGTGTGTGTGTGTGTGTGTTTTTGCAGTTGTGTGAGTCTCCATGGGTGTCTCGTATGTGGGCCTGTGTGTGTATAGTTCTGCATGGATCTTGTGTGTGTGCGTGTGGAGTTGTGCAGGGGTCACTGTGTGTCTAGTTGTGTGTGAGTCTCTCTGTGTTTGTGTGTGTCCAATTGTGCGTGGGTCTCTGTGTGTGTGTGGTTGTGCGTGGGTCACTGTGTGTGCTGTTGTGTAGTGGTGTGTGGGTCTGTGTGTGTGTGGTTGTGCGTGGGTCTCTGCGTGTGCCGTTGTGTAGTGGTGTGTGGGTCTGTGTGTGCCATTGTGTAGTGGTTTGTGGGTCTGTGTGTGTGTGTGGTTGTGCGTGGGTCACTGTGTGCCGTTGTGTAGTGGTGTGTGGGTCTCTGCGTGTGTGTGGTTGTGCGTGGGTCACTGCGTGTGCCGTTGTGTAGTGGTGTGTGGGTCTCTGTGTGTGTGTGGTTGTGCGTGGGTCACTGTGTGTGCCGTTGTGTAGTGGTGTGTGCGTCACTGTGTGTGTGTGGTTGTGTGTGGGTCACTGTGTGTGCCGTTGTGTAGTGGTGTGTGGGTCTCTGTGTGTGTGTGGTTGTGCGTGGGTCACTGCGTGTGCCATTGTGTAGTGGTGTGTGGGTCACTGTGTGTGTGTGGTTGTGCGTGGGTCACTGTGTGTGCAGTTGTGTAGTGGTGTGTGTGTGGTTGTGCGTGGGTCACTGTGTGTGCCGTTGTGTAGTGGTGTGTGGGTCTCTGGGTGTGTGTGGTTGTGTAGTGGTGTGTGGGTCTGTGTGTGTGTGTGGTTGTGCGTGGGTCTCTGCGTGTGCTGTTGTGTAGTGGTGTGTGGGTCTCTGTGTGTGTGTGGTTGTGCGTGGGTCACTGTGTGTGCAGTTGTGTAGTGGTGTGTGTGTGGTTGTGCGTGGGTCACTGTGTGTGCCGTTGTGTAGTGGTGTGTGGGTCTCTGTGTGTGTGTGGTTGTGCGTGGGTCACTGCGTGTGCCATTGTGTAGTGGTGTGTGGGTCACTGTGTGTGTGTGGTTGTGCGTGGGTCACTGTGTGTGCAGTTGTGTAGTGGTGTGTGTGTGGTTGTGCGTGGGTCACTGTGTGTGCCGTTGTGTAGTGGTGTGTGGGTCTCTGGGTGTGTGTGGTTGTGTAGTGGTGTGTGGGTCTCTGTGTGTGTGTGGTTGTGCGTGGGTCACTGCGTGTGCCATTGTGTAGTGGTGTGTGGGTCACTGTGTGTGTGTGGTTGTGCGTGGGTCACTGTGTGTGCAGTTGTGTAGTGGTGTGTGTGTGGTTGTGCGTGGGTCACTGTGTGTGCCGTTGTGTAGTGGTGTGTGGGTCTCTGGGTGTGTGTGGTTGTGTAGTGGTGTGTGGGTCTGTGTGTGTGTGTGGTTGTGCATGGGTCTCTGCGTGTGCCGTTGTGTAGTGGTGTGTGGGTCTGTGTGGTTGTGTGTGGGTCTCTGCGTGAGTGTCCAGTTGTGTGTGGGTCTGTGTGTACTTGTGTAGTTGTGCATGGAACTCTGTGAGCGTCTGGTTGTGTGTGTGCCGTTGTGTAGTGGTGCGTGGGTCTGTGTGTCTAGTTGTGTGTGTGAGAGTTTTGTACCTGTGATAAATCTGGGGCTGATCAGCTTGGGGTGACCCACCAGACACCCCGCCTCAAACTCTAGAGATCAGAGTGGATGGATCAACCCCCCGCCCCCTTTTAAGGGCCACATGCCCTGCAGGGAGCCAGGGTCTCCCCACAGGGTTATCCCGGGGGGCTGGCCCTCGATGCTGGCACATGTGGGGGGCTCTAGAGTGGGGGACCCCTAACCCCCCTGACACGGGTGGGCAAGTAGAAACGCCTGGGGGCGGGGGTCTCACCGCCTCGCCCTCCCCTGGGAGACAGATCTTAGTGCCAGCAAACGTTGGGGGTGGGGGGCTGTCAGCTGGGGATGGGACAATGCCAGACAACCCCAAAACCGCTAGGGACTAGGGGCTGTGCCTACGTCACTGCACTGAGCCCCACCCCAAGCCGGGGGGTCATTATTGGGGGCTTAAATTTTAGTGCCAGCAAATTTTTTGGGGTGTGTGTGATCAGGGATGGGGGAGAGCACCCCCAAATCAGCAGGGCTGGGGGGTGGCCAGTCTAAGGGGCCATGGGGCATGCCGGGCCTCAAAGTGGGGTTCAGGGGACCTGACGGTGGGATGGAGGCCCCCAAATGTAACAGCTGGGTAGTGAGGGGGTCAGACTTGTGGGGGGTGAGCGTAGGGTGGGAGGAGAGTTTGGGGTACAGACGCCCCGACCCTGGTCCCCCAAGTGATCCAGCTACAGGCAGAGCTTGTGGGCGAATAACCTGAGACATTGTCAGAAGCTGGGGGGCAGCGGTGGGATCCGGAGAGCAGAGAGCTGGTAGGGATGGGAGTGGGGGGATCAGGGTTTGGGGAGGGCCGTCTCCCAAGGCCCCGTCCCCCCCACCCCAGCCTCCCACCACACGGGAAAATCCAAGAGCCTGAAAGTTGAGGCCTCGTGAAGCAAGAGTCCCACTTGGAGTTTTCAGCTACTTTCTTCTGCTTTCGCTTCTCAAAACAGCCTTTTGAGATGGGATTCGGTTTTGGTTCTGCCTCGTCCCGGGCCCAGGTGGGAGCCGGCGCCCCCCAGACGGCAGCGACCCCATGTCCCATTCCCAGCCCCCCGGAGCCAGCCAGTCCCCGCCCTGGGCCCGGGTGGGAGCCGGCGCCCCCCAGACGGCAGCGACCCCATGTCCCATTCCCAGCCCCCCGGAGCCAGCCAGTCCCCGCCCTGGGCCCGGGTGGGAGCCGGCGCCCCCCCAGACGGCAGCGACCCCATGTCCCATTCCCAGCCCCCCGGAGCCAGCCAGTCCCCGCCCTGGGCCCGGGTGGGAGCCGGCGCCCCCCAGACGGCAGCGACCCCATGTCCCATTCCCAGCCCCCCGGAGCCAGTCAGTCCCCGCCCTGGGCCCGGGTGGGAGCCGGCGCCCCCCAGACGGCAGCGACCCCATGTCCCATTCCCAGCCCCCTGGAGCCAGCCAGTCCCCGCCCTGGGCCCGGGTGGGAGCCGGCGCCCCCCAGACGGCAGCGACCCCATGTCCCATTCCCAGCCCCCCGGAGCCAGCCAGTCCCCGCCCTGGGCCCGGGTGGGAGCCGGCGCCCCCCCAGACGGCAGCGACCCCATGTCCCATTCCCAGCCCCCCGGAGCCAGCCAGTCCCCGCCCTGGGCCCGGGTGGGAGCCGGCGCCCCCCAGAGGGCAGCGACCCCATGTCCCATTCCCAGCCCCCCGGAGCCAGCCAGTCCCCGCCCTGGGGCCGGGTGGGAGCCGGCGCCCCCCAGACGGCAGCGACCCCATGTCCCATTCCCAGCCCCCCGGAGCCAGCCAGTCCCCGCCCTGGGCCCGGGTGGGAGCCGGCGCCCCCCAGAGGGCAGCGACCCCCTTGCAATGGGGTCGAGGGCAGAGAGGAGCCGGCCTGGAACCGGGCCCGGGGCTCGGCCCATCTCCCGGCTGGCTCGGTCGGTCGCTCTGCCAAAGCTGAGTCTGATCTGCCCCCTGCTGGCGGCCCTTGGGAACGGCAGGACTCGGCTCCGGGGTTCCCGGGGTGCCTGTCTTTGCCCCGGGGATGCCGGCCCCACGGCGCCCCTGCCCCCCACCCCGTCAGACGGACAGACAGACAGCGCTAGCCACCGCCACGCCCCTCTTCTAGCTGTGGAGTTATCTATACATCTCTCCTTCCCTCCTTCCCTCCTTCCCTCACCCTGGCATCCCGCCGTCCCTCCCTCCCTCCATCCACTCGCCCCACACTCCTCCATCCCTCCTTCCATCCATCCCTCCATCCATCCCTCCCCCCAGCGTCCTGCCGTCCCTCCCTCTGTCCATCCACTCGCCCCACACTCCTCCATCTCTCCTTCCCTCCTTCCCTCCTTCCCTCACCCTGGCATCCCGCCGTCCCTCCCTCCCTCCATCCACTCGCCCCACACTCCTCCATCCCTCCTTCCCTCCTTCCATCCGTCCATCCTTCCCCCCGGCATCCTGCCATCCCTCTCCCTCCCTCCATCCACTCGCCCCCACACTCCTCAATCCCTCCTTCCATCCGTCCATCCATCCATCCCTCCCCCCAGCGTCCTGCCGTCCCTCCCTCTGTCCATCCACTCGCCCCACACTCCTCCATCCCTCCTTCCCTCCATCCCTCCATCCATCCCTCCCCCCAGCGTCCTGCCGTCCCTCCCTCCCTCCCTCCATCCACTCGCCCCACACTCCTCCATCCATCCATCCCTCACCCTGGCATCCCGCCGTCCCTCCCTCCCTCCATCCACTCACCCCATACTCCTCCATCCCTCCTTCCCTCCTTCCATCCATCCATCCTTCCCCCTGGCATCCTGCCATCCCTCCCTCCCTCCCTCCATCCACTCAGCCCCACACTCCTCCATCCCTCCTTCCCTCCCTCCTTCCCTCACCCCAGGGTCCCTCCCTCCCTCCCTCACCCCCGCACTCCTCCCCCTCTATCTGTTCAGCTGCCCCCCACCTGAGCCACCTGGCTGGGGCCGGGCGCCGAGGTGACCCCCCTGCCCCCCGCAACCCGGCGGGTCCCACGAGCAGAGGCCTGGGTGGTGTGGAGCCTGGGGGGGGGGAAGCCTGGGGGGTCGACACCCGCTGGGTCCCGGGGCTGGGTTTGCAGCCGCTCGCGGGCCAGCGCCCCCCACGGGTGCTCCGGCTGCGGGGGGGCGGGCGTCAGGTGGGCCAATCCCTAGATCGCACCGTCAGCCGGGCCCCCCCGCGATCCCCGCCCCAGGGCCAGGTAACGAGAACCAGGGCCCGGGAGCCGGGAAGCCGGGGCCCGGGTTGGCCGCAGCCACAGCAGCTGGCCGCTCGGGCGACAAACCGGGGAGATTCGGGGAGCCGGGGCGAGGGGCCGACCGGGCAAGGGGCCGAGGGCCGGCCCCCGCCCCAGGATTGTCGGGGCGTCTCCGGCCCTTCCAGGAGCAGCTTCGGCTCTCGATCACGGCGCGGGACGAAAGCGTCCAGCCAGGACTGGCCCCGCGCCCCGGCGAGGAACCGAAAGTGGAAAACGCCGTAAAAACCCCGGGGAGGTTTCCAAAGAGCCCCCCGGCGAGATTCGCTCCCGAGGCCCAGAAAGATGGGGCTGGCGGGAGGAGAGCTGCCCTCAGGCCCTGGAGATGGGGGGGGGGCGAGGGGGGTGCTCCGGAGGGGGGAGGAAGCCCTGGGATCCCCCCCGGGATTACGGAGGCTGAGGGGGGGTCACTTGCTGCCCCGGGGGGCGAAGGATGCTTGGGAAGCCGAGGGGGGGCCCACGCACTGGAGCTAGGCAGGGACGGGAAGGGGGCCGGGCACCAGAGGGTCCGGTGGGACACTGGGGTACGGTACAGTGACCTGCTGGGGGGGGGGTGGAGTCACAAAGAGGGATCCCCCCCTGAGTCCCGGGGGTGGGGGGCAGCGCCGGGAAGGGGCACCTAAGAGCTCACGCTCAGCCACAAGGGGGCGCTGGGGCGGAGGAGGGTGTTATTTACCCCCTCTCATCACCCAGGAGCTAGGGGTCACCCAACGAACTCCATCCGCAGCGGGTTTAACACAAACACAAGGAAGTATTTCTTCACCCGATGCACAGTTAACCTGTGGAACTCCTTGCCAGGGGATGTTGTGAAGGCCAAGACTAGAACAGGGTTCAAAAAGGAACTAGGTAGGTTCATGGAGGATCGGGGTCCATCGATGGCTATTAGCCAGGATGGGCAGGGATGGTGGCCCCGGCCTCTGTTTGCCAGACGCTGGGAATGGGCAACAGGGGATGGATCCCTCGAAAACTGCCCTGCTCTGTTCATTGCCTCTGGGGCAACTGGCATTGGCCGCTGTTAGCAGACAGGACATTGGGCTAGATGGACCCTTGGTCTGACCCAGTCTGGCCCTTCTTATGTTCTTATGCCTGCCCTCGGCACCTTGCTGAGGAGGTCGGCGTCGTTGCACTGGTGGGGAAACTGAGGCACGGAAGGGCGGAGAACCGAGGTGTCCGGGTATGTGTGTCCCCCAAACTAAAGCACTCTCCATTAGGATTACCTTGATCTTGTCAGAGCTGGGGGCTGTCCCAGCCCAGGGGAGCCCTGCCCCCTTTTGGGGGGGTGTCCCAGTCAGGGAGCCCCTCCCTCCCTTTTATGGGGGGTGTCCTAACTTTAGGGAGCCCCACCCACTTGGGAGGTGTGTCCCAGCTGAGCCAGTCAGATCCAACCCCCTCTTTACAAGCCCCTCCCCCAATCTCCCCGAAACGCCCCTGGCTATTTGTGGGGTGCGAGCGGGGGGGGAGGGCATTTGAACCCTTCAGGCGCAGAGAAACGAGCATGAAAACACCATGGCGACCAGTCACAAGTCCTGCTTTAATTCATTGATAGGCCATAAATAAATACATTTGTGGAGGGGCCGAGAGGGGACGCGGGGCCACCCACCCCCCAGCTGCCCCCCCAATCATAAATAAATAAATTACAACCCATCCCCCTAAATAAATAGCTTTGCCTTTCGCTCCCCCCCCAGCCTCGTCCCCCATTTCTGCATGGGGTTGCCCTGATCCGCAGCCCCTCTGCTGGGAGTGGAGCCTAGAGTCTGTGAACCCCCAGGAAGCCAGAGGCGTACCCCTGTAACTTTTGGGGGGGCACCTGCTCCCTGAAAACTCCCAGGCAGGTCTCCTGTCAGTGGTGCTGCCCCACCTCCAAGAGAGGGTGCTTTGGATGAAAACACATTTTTGGGGTGCCATGGGGGGGCCGAAAAAGCTGAACCCCCAGAAGTTCTCTCTTTAACAATGTGTGTGGGGTGTTGCATTCACACACCCCCCCCGCAAATCCAGGAGGACATTATGACCACCTAGCAGGGGGCACCCTTATAATTTGGGTGTGTCTATTCTCTGAACCCCCAAAATATCTCTTGAGTTTTCCCCAATCAGTGACACTGTGGCCCCACTTTTGAAGGGGAACAGCTGCAAGAAAATAGCGAGTGCCCCAAATCTCACCTACACCCCAAATCTCAGTTCCACCACTTAATTAAATCAAAAGGGACCCCAATAAAATTGGGGTGTCTAATCCTGACCCCCTCCAAAAGCTTACACTGGGGGGTGGGGTTAATACAGTCCCCCCCACATGGCAGAGCAGCCTAGAAACTAAAATCAAGGGGCACCCCGATAATTTAGGGGTACAGCTGACCGACCCAAAACATTCTGAGGATTCCCCATTAATAGTACTGTTAGTAAAATCCTCCCAAATCCTAGTGCACCCAGAACATTAAACGGGGGGCAGTGTATGTGTGCAGAAAATTTGGGGGTACATTAACTGGAACCCCCACAATATTTTGAGCATCCTCTTAAACCCCGTGGCTGTTCTTACACCTCCAACCCCACATTGAAGAGCACTGATCCCAGGGGTGCCCCGTCAATAAGTGGACCCCAATAATTTTGGGGTACAGTAAAGTGAAACCCTTCAAATCTTTCAAAGACCCCCGCCCGTGCACTGGCCCAGCAGCTCCAGACCACCCTCAGTGCAGAAGGGGGACCCCACCCCAAAAAAACAGCACGAGCGTCCCACCAGGTCAGAGGGCAAACGCTCCAAACGACAAAGTGCCCTGGCCCGCCAGCAGATGCGCTTCCCCCTCCGTCTGTGTGGACAGCCGGTCCCCCTGCTGCAGGGCAAAGGCTGCCCCCTGGCGGAGGGACCGGTACCAGGGGGCCCTCCCGGGGCAGGCCGTTTTGTGGGCGCTCAAGATGGGGACGTCTTGGGGGTAGGTGTTGGAGAAGAGCAACACGCGGTGGGCCAGGATCAGGGGCTCGTCCCCCGCGGGGCAGGCGGCCCCCAGGAAGGACGCCTGGAAGTAGACGAAATACATCCCCGAGGCCGGCACCACCAGCGAGTCGTTGGCCAGGCGGAAGCCCCCCTGGGTGAAGGAGGCGTCGACGTCGCTTCGCCAGCGGAGCCGCTCGCCGGAAGTGCTGGGGTGGCCTGTTGGGAGAGGGTAGAGAAAGGAGAGGTGGGTTTCAAACCAATGGCTGAAGGGTTCACCCGCCTGGCGGGCGGATCAGGCCACAAACAGCTGAGAAAAAACAGACATGGGGAAACATTGTTTCTACCACTGTTCTAACCGGCACCTGCAGTGCGGTTCACTTCCGGCCTCTGCCAGCAGAGGGCATCGGAGAGGGGCCCTCCCAGGGGCATAGAGAAATGCAGGGAGCGTCCCCCAAGTCCAGCGACTCACCTATAAGATGGGCTGCGGGTGAGGGGGTCCGGCCGGCGCGTTGCCCCAAGGAGATCCAGGAGGCAGCTGTTGGGAAAGACAGAGACGGTTCATTGCCATGGCCAAGGACAGACTCAGGGGGAGGGGTGGGGGGCAGAGCCGGACTCCTGGGTTCCCTGGAATGGATTCCAGACAAGAGTCCGGTTTGGGGTTGGGCTGGGGGGAGCAGGTGTGTGTGGGGGGAGTTACTTACCGGCGTCTTCAGAGCCTCTGACCCCCGCTCCAGCCTCATCTTCTGCCTGTAAATGAGGGGGGAATGCCATGATGAAGCTCTGCCGGTGCCCCTCACTCCCGACCCGCAGCCCCCTGCCAGCCCAGCCCTGCCCCCCCAGCCCTGCCGGTGCCCCTCACTCCCGACCCGCAGCCCCCTGCCAGCCCAGCCCTGCCCCCCCAGCCCTGCCGGTGCCCCTCACTCCCGACCCGCAGCCCCCTGCCAGCCCAGCCCTGCCCCCCCCAGCCCTGCCGGTGCCCCTCACTCCCGACCCGCAGCCCCCTGCCAGCCCAGCCCTGCCCCCCCCAGCCCTGCCGGTGCCCCTCACTCCCGACCCGCAGCCCCCTGCCAGCCCAGCCCTGCCCCCCCCAGCCCTGCCGGTGCCCCTCACTCCCGACCCGCAGCCCCCTGCCAGCCCAGCCCTGCCCCCCCAGCCCTGCCGGTGCCCCTCACTCCCGACCCGCAGCCCCCTGCCAGCCCAGCCCTGCCCCCCCCAGCCCTGCCGGTGCCCCTCACTCCCGACCCGCAGCCCCCTGCCAGCCCGGCCCTGCCCCCCCTTACCTTTCTCTGGAAGTACCCGTACAGCACTGTGCCCAACAGCGCCCCCAGCAGGAGAAAGCAGGTGCCGCGAAGCAGATGCCAGCAGAGATCCCTGCGGCTCTTGGGCCCCAGCTCCAGCAGGAGGGGCCCGGCCCGCTCTGGCTCGGGCTCCATGGGTGGGGGGCTGAGCCGGGAGGCTGAGGGGGCTGGCGGGGAGAGCGGAGCCGGGAGAGCTTGTGACAGAGGCAAGGCGGCCGGAGGAGCCTGTGGCGAGGCCGCTGCCTGGCTCAGCCTCTTTATAGGGGAAGGAGGCCTCAGGCGAGCTGAGGTCAGCGGGGGAACCCCGGCGTTCGGGAAACAGGCGCGGATGTGACCTCGCATGTGAGACAGAAACAGAGAGACTGATTCACGTCCTCCGGCTGGCAGGGGCCCCAGGGCTCACACAGACAGAAAGACAGACAGACAGATGGGGCATGTCTGGGGATAGATAGATGGATGGATGGATGGATGGAGGGGGTGTCTGGGGATAGATGGATGGATGGATGGAGGGGGTGGATGGATGGATGGGTAGGTAGAGGGGATGTCTGGGATGGCTAGATGGACGGATGGAGGGGATGGATGGGTAGGTAGATGTGGTATCTGGGGATGGATAGATGGATAGATAGATGGATGGAGGGGGTGTGTGGACAGATAGATAGATAGAGGGGGTGTGTGGGGATAGACGGATGGATGGATGGAGTATGTGGGGATGGATGGATGGATGGATGGATGGATGGATGGATGGAGGGGGTGTGTGGGGATGGATGGATGGATGGATGGATGGGATGGATGGATGGATGGATGGATGGAGGGGGTGTCTGGGGATGGATGGATGGATGGATGGATGTGGGGGGTGGATGGATGGATGGGTAGGTAGAGGGGATGTCTGGGATGGCTAGATGGACAGATGGAGGGGGTGGATGGATGGAGGGGGTGTGTGGGGATAGATGGATGGATGGATGGATGGGTAGGTAGAGGGGATGTCTGGGATGGCTAGATGGATGGATGGAGGGGGTGGATGGATGGAGGGGGTGTGTGGGGATAGATGGATGGATGGATGGAGGGGGTGTCTGGGGATGGATGGATGGATGGATGGATGTGGGGGGTGGATGGATGGATGGGTAGGTAGAGGGGATGTCTGGGATGGCTAGATGGACGGATGGAGGGGGTGGATGGATGGAGGGGGTGTGTGGGGATAGATGGATGGATGGATGGAGGGGGTGTCTGGGGATAGATGGATGGGATGGATGGATGGGTAGGTAGAGGGGATGTCTGGGATGGCTAGATGGACGGATGGAGGGGGTGGATGGATGGAGGGGGTGTGTGGGGATAGATGGATGGATGGATGGAGGGGGTGTCTGGGGATGGATGGATGGATGGATGGATGTGGGGGGTGGATGGATGGATGGGTAGGTAGAGGGGATGTCTGGGATGGCTAGATGGACGGATGGAGGGGGTGGATGGATGGAGGGGGTGTGTGGGGATAGATGGATGGATGGATGGAGGGGGTGTCTGGGGATGGATGGATGGATGGATGGATGTGGGGGGTGGATGGATGGATGGGTAGGTAGAGGGGATGTCTGGGATGGCTAGATGGACGGATGGAGGGGGTGGATGGATGGAGGGGGTGTCTGGGGATAGATGGATGGATGGATGGAGGGGGTGTCTGGGGATAGATGGATGGGATGGATGGAGGGGGTGGATGGATGGATGGGTAGGTAGAGGGGATGTCTGGGATGGCTAGATGGACGGATGGAGGGGGTGGATGGATGGATGGGTAGGTAGAGAGGGGGTCTGGGGATGGATGGGTAGTTAGATGTGTGTGGGGATAAATAGATTTCTAATCCATGCACCCTATTACAAGCTCTGGGAGGGGCGTGGGGCGTAGGGGTGAGAGCAGGGGGATGGGAGCCAGGACTCCTGGGTTCTCTCACTGGCTCGGGGAGGGAAGGGAAGGGGCGGGGGTGACCGTGCAGCGAGGGAGCTGCCTGACCTCCTGTCTGGGGGAAGCCCTGTTTCCCCTTTCGTTTGGTCCCAGACTTCCATGCCCCAATCCGCGAGTGTCCGGAAATCGGCAGGTGGTGCCAGGACAGCCACTGCCCAGGGCTGGGCCCCCCGGCAGCCGTGCCCGAGACGTGGGTTGCACGGCCCGGCTGGGGAGATGCAGCCGCTCCCACTGTGCATTCTTTGCGGGCTCAGACCCCCTTGCTCCCTTTGGGGTGTCGGGACCCCATTGTCACAAGGGGGCCTAGGGATCATTAAACCCCAGCTGGGGCTGGGTCTTGGGGCTCCCTGTATAACTAGTCCCTGTGCCCCACCCCAGAGCCAGCTGCATCTCAGCGCTGGGGGAGGGGTCCCTGGGTAACCAGCCCCCACGCCCCACCCCAGAGCCAGCCGCAGCTCAGTGTAGGGCCAGGGGTCTCGTAGACTCATAGATATTAAGGTCGGAAGGGACCATTATGATCATCTAGTCCGACCCTCTGCACAACGCAGGCCACCGAATCTCACCCACCCACTCCTGCGATAAACCTCTCACCTCTGTCTGAGCTACTGAAGTCCTCAACTCCTGGTTTAAAGACTTCAGGGAGCAGAGACTCCTCCAGCAAGTGACCCGTGCCCCACGCTGCAGAGGAAGGTGAAAAACCCCCAGGGCCTCTTCCAATCTGCCCTGGGGGAAAATTCCTTCCCGACCCCACATATGGTGATCAGCTAAACCCTGAGTATGTGGGCAAGTCTCACCGGCCGGACACCCAGGAACGAATTCTCTGTCGCAACGTGGATCCCACCCCATCGAGCATCCCATCACAGGCCACTGGGCCTATTAACCATGGATGGTTAAAGATCAATTAATTGCCAAAATCATGTTATGCCATCACACCATCTCCTCCATAAACTTATCGAGTTTAATCCTGAAGCCAGATAGGTCTTTTGCCCCCGCTGCTCCCCTTGGAAGGCTGTTCCAGAATTTCACTCCTCTGATGGTTAGAAACCGTCGTCTAATTTCAAGTCTAAACTTCCCGATGGCCAGTTTATATCCATTTGTTCTTGTGTCCACATTGGTACTGAACTTAAATAATTCCTCTCCCTCTCTGGTATTTATCCCTCTGATACATTTGTAGAGAGCAATCCTGTCTCCCCTCAGCCTTCTTTGGGTTAGGCTAAACAAGCCAAGCTCGAGTCTCCTTTCATAAGACAGGTTTTCCATGCCCCGGATCATCCTAGTAGCCCTTCTCTGTACCTGGTCCAGGTTGAATTCATCCTTCTCCAACATGGGGGACCAGAACGGCACCCACTATTCCAGGGGAGGTCTCACCAGTGCCGTGTATAACGGTGCTAACTCTCCTTATCTCGGCTGGAAACACCTCGCCGGATGCCTCCTAAAACCGCATTGGCTTTTTCAACGGCCACATCACGTTGGCGGCTCGTAGGCATCCTGTGGTCAACCAATACTCCGAGGCCCTTCTCCTCCTCTGTTACTTCCAAGTGATGCCTCCCCAGCTTATAACTAAAATTCTTGTTATTCATCCCTGTGACGAAGTGGGACGGTTCTTAATGTTTCCTCTGAATAGTGTGGGGGTGCCTCAGTTTCCCCTAGGCAGTTCTTAAGTATCTAGGGGGTGGGGTAAGGGTGTATGATCATTGCAGAGCCCTAGAGGGCCGGTGTGTGCAGGGGTCTGGACACAGACAATGGCCGACACCCTGTTTCCTGGCAACTGATGGCCTGGGCCCTTCCCCCCTGCAAGGTGAGAGCTAAAGGGTTGGAGAACAAAGGAATCCGGTGCCCTCCTGGCCCAGGAAAGGAACAAAGCCCAGGGGAGGAGGGGCTGGAGGGGGTTTCAGTTTGGGGCTGGCTGGGACATGGAGTGAAGGGCAGACGGGGTTGTCTGGCTCACTGCCCCCCAAAATGGACCCAGCTGAGGGGTCCTGTTCTCTGCACCTGCAAGCTCTGTGTTAGACCATGCTCCTGTCGTCTAATAAACCTTCTGTTTTACTGGCTGGCTGAGAGTCACGTCTGACTGCGGAGTTGGGGGGCAGGACCCTCTGGCTTCCCCAGGACCCCGCCTGAGCGGACTCGCTGGGGGGAAGCGCACGGAGGGGCAGAGGAGGCTGAATGCTCCGAGGTCAGACCCAGGAAGGTGGAAGCTGTGTGAGCTGTGTGTCCTGAAGACAGGCTGCTCCCAGAAAGGCGACTGCCCCAGAGTCCTGACTGGCTTCATGGGGAGCAGTTCCAGAGCATCGCCCAGGGACTCCGTGACAATCCCTAAATGCCCGGCCTCGCACTTCTCACTATTCCTATTCCTGTTCCTCCGGTGTACAAGGTCATCCAGGTCCTCCTGTAGGATGTCCCGGTCTCTCTAAATTGGCAATACCTCCCGGCTTTGTCATCCGCAAACTTCATTAGCACACTCCCGCTTTTTGTGCCGAGGCCAGTAATCAAAAGATTAAATAAGATTGGTCCCAAAACTGATCCCTGAGGAACTCCACTGGTAACCTCCCTCCAGCCTGACAGTTCACCCTTCAGTGTGACCCGCCGTCGTCTCCCCTTTAACCAGTTCCTTCTCCACCTTTCAGTGTTCATACTGATCCCCAACTTTTCCAATTTAGCTAATAATTCCCCATGTGGCACCGTATCAGACGCCTTGATTCTATGATTCCTGAAATCGAGGTGAATTAGATCCACTGCGTAACCAGCCCCCGCGCCCCGCCCCGGAGCCAGCCCCAGCTCCGTGCAGGGCCAGGGGTCCCCGGGTAACCAGCCCCCGCGCCCCGCCCCGGAGCCGGCCCCAGCTCCGTGCAGGGCCAGGGGTCCCCGGGTAACCAGCCCCCGCGCCCCGCCCCGGAGCCGGCCCCAGCTCCGTGCAGGGCCAGGGGTCCCCGGGTAACCAGCCCCCGCGCCCCGCCCCGGAGCCGGCCCCAGCTCCGTGCAGGGCCAGGGGTCCCCGGGTAACCAGCCCCCGCGCCCCGCCCCGGAGCCGGCCCCAGCTCCGTGCAGGGCCAGGGGTCCCCGGGTAACCAGCCCCCGCGCCCCGCCCCGGAGCCGGCCCCAGCTCCGTGCAGGGCCAGGGGTCCCAGGGTAACCAGCCCCCGCGCCCCGCCCCGGAGCCGGCCCCAGCTCCGAGCAGGGCCAGGGGTCCCCGGGTAACCAGCCCCCGCGCCCCGCCCCCGGAGCCGGCCCCAGCTCCGTGCAGGGCCGGGGGTCCCCGGGTAACCAGCCCCCGCGCCCCGCCCCGGAGCCGGCCCCAGCTCCGTGCAGGGCCGGGGTCCCCGGGTAACCAGCCCCCGCGCCCCGCCCCGGAGCCGGCCCCAGCTCCGAGCAGGGCCAGGGGTCCCCGGGTAACCAGCCCCCGCGCCCCGCCCCGGAGCCGGCGGTGGAGGGGAAGCGGAGGCAGCCCGCCAGGGTTTCCTGCCCCCTCTCCCCAGCGCTAACCAGAGCAGATGCTGAATCGAGGTCCAGACCACGTGGCCTTGGCTGGGACCCAGGGTGTGTGTCCGGCGTTTTGTGTGTGTGTGTGTGTTGGGGGGGGGCAACCCGGCCTCCCAGCCCCCTCCCACCCAGTGAGCCCCCGCCCCGCTCCACAGGGACCCTTCTGAGCACACTAAGGTGGGACACACAACAGCCCCCTCCCCATCAACTCAGACACAATCACGCACCCCCCAGGCACACACACAAACACACACGCAGCTACACAACACAACACCCCCCAAACGGAGCACACACACCCAGACACAACACCCCCCCCAAACGCACACACCCAGACACAATACACACACCCAAACGCACACACCACACCCAGACACAACACACACACACAAACGCACACACACAGAGAACACACCACACAACGTGCATACAAACTCAAACTCATCCACCCAGAGTGAACACGCCACACAACACTCCCCCCCCCCGCAGGTAACACACACACCCCTCGAGAACACACACAGACCCCCCCACACCTACCCCCCCTTGTGTGTCCCCAGTGACTGTCAGCTTGGGGGGTCCCTGTGGGTGCAGGTGAAGCTGGGCCCCCCCCGGCTCCCCGACCCGCAGGCCCCCCCCCCCCCGGGCCTCTCTCCCTCTCTCTCTCCGTCTGGGCCCGTTTCCTTCCCTCCTTCCTCCCTTCCCGTAACTCAGCCGGGCCGGGGCCGGGAGGGGGCAGATTCTGTGTAACCTGCCCCCCCCACCCCCGCACCCCGTGAATTCCCCTGGCCGCTGCCTTTCTTTGAAAGGGAAAGCGGTTGAGGTGAAGAAGGGAAGGAAACAGTCACAGCGAAAGGCGGGGGGGGCTGTTGGTTAACCGTCAGGGGGGCAGTTGGACGGGTGCCCATGGTGTGAGGAGCCCAGAGGCCGCGGCGGGCGGGTGGGCAGGCCCGCGTGTGCAAGGGGGAGTTACTGGTGTGCAGATGGGGGGGCACAGGGATGAGGTTTAACCGGGCAGGGTTCCGTTGCATGCCATGGTGGCTCGCACACGTGCAAACCCGGAAAAGCGTGCAAGATTTGTTCCTGTGCCACGGTGGATCACACACGTGCGAGCACAGGGCAAAGGCACACATGTGCAAAGGGGGAAAACGCGCAAGAGGTTTTCGCGTGCCGGGGATCACACCCACGTGAGCACATGGCAAAGACGTGGGTGTGCAAAGGGTAAAGCGTGCAAGAGTCTTTTACGTGCAGCAGTGGCTTGCACACGTGCAAGTGTGACACAAAAGCACTTGTGCGCACGGATGCCTGGCTCTGGATCATGCCACTGTGGATTTCTCCAGCCTCGTGCGAGGGCAGAGCCGTGCGAGCTTTACGCTGGGACCGGTCCCTCTGCCGGCGACCCCGAGGGTCACCCCTGCGTGTGCAGGCCACCCATGTGCAAACACAGGGGGCTCCGCGTGCCCAGGCAGACGGGCCTGCTACAGCCCTCGTGCCTGGCCGTTTCACGCACACGGCTGGGCATTCGGCACCCGCAGCCAGGGCCTGGGCGTGTGTGACGGCTGGGAAGGTGCCCGCATGCGGGTGCTTTACAGGAACATGAGGGGCTGTTTGCTGGTGAATTTTGTGTGTGGAAAGAGGTGCAAAGACAGGGGTGCAGGGCGTGCAAAGGGGCTGGGGCCGACGCGTGGAGGGGGTCTCTGTCTGGGCGAAACCGTGCGTGCAAAAGGCGAGGCTCAGCCGTGCCGGCGGTGATTGGCCGCGCGTGAGACGTGGGGTCACGTGAAGGGCGTTTCCGTCGGTGCAAATGGTGCAAAATCGGGTCCCCCCCCGCGTGTATCACACCCCGCTCAGCTGGCCTGTTTTCAGCACGCACTAAGAACACAGATTGTCACGGGGCCGGGGGCAGGGGAGAGCCCCCCCCCAAAACTCACCTCCCCCCCAGTCCCGCAATCACAGCCATCATCGGCTTCCCCCCCTTTCCCGTCCCTTCCCCCTCCGAAGTTCGCTCGCTGCGCCGGAGAAGCCAGGCCCCGTCAGCTGCTCCAAGCGGCCCCGACTTGCCCAAGCATCTTGAGCAAGACCGGCTCGCCCGACCGTCCCCTGCCACCAAACCCACATCCTGTCCCTCTCCGAAAATCGGCTGCCTGTGACCGACCGGCCCCCCCCAGCCCGCTGCCCGGGGCCCCGGCCCCGCTTCGCTGCAGCCGGTGGCTTTTCTCGGGAACTCGCTCGGGCTGCGTTGACCCCGTTGTAATTCCCCCCAACTCCCCCGCCCGCCCCGAGCCTGGCTCTCGGCTAAGATCAAAGGCCTGCCTGAGCGTGGTCTGGCGAGACGCTCGAGGCTGGGCTGATGTCCCCCCCGGCCCCCGCCGTCTCGGCCCCCCACAAGACGGGACACGCTGAAGGTTACGTGACTTACGGGAACCCACCACAAGCTGCATTCGGCCGGCATAGAGCTGACCCCAGATGGGCACCGGAGCTAGGGCAGGTCGCAGAGCTCGGTCCAGGGAGCGAACGGGGGTCCAACCACACACCCCGGTCCAGCCGCAGGCGACCTAGCGGAGAGGAAGTGATCGCAAACCGCACCCGACCTGGATAGCGCCAACCTCAGCTGGTCCCCCACGATCCCTCAACGGGAGAACGCGGCTTGCGAAATCGCCCCGGGGGGCCTGACGGTAAGGACGGGGAGAGCGAGTCGGAGCAGTTCGGCCGCTGCCCCCTGCCCCGTGCTGGGGACCGCAGTTCGTGCTGGGAAACCGGAGCGGGCGCCCAGAAGGGGCAGGAGAACGATCACAGGGTTGGAAAACAGAAGCTCTGCCCAGCTGAACAAAGAGACCGACCAGGGGGTGACGTGATCCCAGGCTAGAAGTGACCCGGGCTCTGAGATCTGGCGGCCAAAGCTGCAGCCCGTGGCTGGAAGTGGCCACTAGACAGATTCAGCTGTCCAGTTGTAACAGAGAGGGGGAACGAACAATTCCCCAAGGGCCGCGGTGGATTCTCCATCCTAACTCGAGCTGGGCTGGTTTCCTCAAAGATCTGCTCCCGCTTGAGTAGGCCTGAACTCAGGGAAGTCCTCGGGCCTGCGCTATCCAGGCGGTCAGACCAGACAGTCCCGCCCGGACGTAGAGTCCGTGAATTCTTATTTGCCGGAGCGCTAGGAGCGCCGATCCCAGACCAGGCTGCCGCGTAGTGGTCAAACCAAGGGCCCGTTTGTTAGCGGTAGGAGAAAGTCTCTGCTGTTCCCTCCCGTGGAAGAAATAGGAGACGTTTAATCCCAAATTCGGCCGGCATCTGGTGGTCGGAAGTTGTTTCAGATCAAAGCATGACCGACGATGCCCCACCCCATGGTCTCTGGGGCGGGGGATAAGTCTATGGAGTTTATGGAAAGCCACCAGACACCTAAGCTAGGTCCAGCTACCTCCACTGCAGAGACAGTGAGGAGACCGAATCACCTCGAGAGCAACCCGGGTCCAGACAGCCCTGCTTCGGAAATGTTCACCCCAGTCAGGTGATGTGGGGAGCTCAGATGTTTGTACCCTCGGGGGACCCACCACAAACCCAACCTAGCCCTAGGCATCTCTGCTCCAGAGGGGGCCCCCAAAGATCAGCCAGACAAGGCAGTTTGGTCCACGTAGCTTCAGGGAACTGGCCACAAATGCAAGCTAGACCCAACTAAGCGGCAAGTCACGGTTAAGGGCAACGGAGCAGGGCTCTCAGATTTGCTGGGGAGGGGGGAAGGGTCATGATCTCCTGGCAGATCCGGACCAATCACTGTTTCGACTGCTGTTCTCATCGGCACCCGCAGCAGGCGGGAATAAGGAAGGAATTAGGCCTCTCCTAGGGGAAGCCAGGTTGCGAGTTGATGTGGGAAGAGGACTCAGCAGGGTGGAGGATGGGAGGGTCGGTGACGTCTGCTGGAACAGAGAGATCTTGGCTCATCAGGGAGTCTATAGGGTGAGGTAACCGGGTTGCATAACCTGGGGCATCTCTTCCACTCCCATCTGGTATATTTTTGGCTCTGGGATGCAGCGGGGTCACTTCTGCTTCCGGCTCCAGGGGCCGAGGTGGAAGAGCGAGAAATCTCCCACTGACGTGAGGGGTAGAAACAAACCTATCATGGAATTTACATCGCGACCTGCAACCCCCAGCCCTGCCGGTGCCCCTCACTCCCGACCCGCAGCCCCCTGCCAGCCCGGCCCTGGGCCCCCCCAGCCCTGCCGGTGCCCCTCACTCCCGACCCGCAGCCCCCTGCCAGCCCGGCCCTGGGCCCCCCCCAGCCCTGCCGGTGCCCCTCACTCCCGACCCGCAGCCCCCTGCCAGCCCGGCCCTGGGCTCCCCCCAGCCCTGCCGGTGCCCCTCACTCCCGACCCGCAGCCCCCTGCCAGCCCGGCCCTGGGCTCCCCCCAGCCCTGCCGGTGCCCCTCACTCCCGACCCGCAGCCCCCTGCCAGCCCGGCCCTGGGCTCCCCCCAGCCCTGCCGGTGCCCCTCACTCCCGACCCGCAGCCCCCTGCCAGCCCGGCCCTGGGCTCCCCCAGCCCTGCCGGTGCCCCTCACTCCCGACCCGCAGCCCCCTGCCAGCCCGGCCCTGGGCCCCCCCAGCCCTGCCGGTGCCCCTCACTCCCGACCCGCAGCCCCCTGCCAGCCCGGCCCTGGGCCCCCCCAGCCCTGCCGGTGCCCCTCACTCCCGACCCGCAGCCCCCTGCCAGCCCGGCCCTGGGCCCCCCCAGCCCTGCCGGTGCCCCTCACTCCCGACCCGCAGCCCCCTGCCAGCCCGGCCCTGGGCCCCCCCAGCCCTGCCGGTGCCCCTCACTCCCGACCCGCAGCCCCCTGCCAGCCCAGCCCTGCCGGTGCCCCTCACTCCCGACCCGCAGCCCCCTGCCAGCCCGGCCCTGGGCTCCCCCCAGCCCTGCCGGTGCCCCTCACTCCCGACCCGCAGCCCCCTGCCAGCCCGGCCCTGGGCCCCCCCAGCCCTGCCGGTGCCCCTCACTCCCGACCCGCAGCCCCCTGCCAGCCCGGCCCTGGGCTCCCCACCCCCAGGCCAGCTCTGGAACGGTTGAAGACGTTGGCAGGGGATGACTCACGAGCCGGGTCGTGAGAGAAATCGGGAAAGCCCTCGGTGAGGATGCGGTTTGGGGTGAAAGGCCCCAGGCCCCCAGTAAGATCAAAAATAGAAGCAGGCGTTTCACTTTGTGTCTATGCAAAACAGCCTCCAGCCTCCAGGGACAGGACGGGATCTCAGATCCACCAACTCTGACCTCCCCCGGGTCAGACCCTGGGCCCATCAACCCTGGCCTCCCGCCTCCTCCCTCCCACCCTGGGTCAGACCCTGGGCCCATCTACCCTGGTGTCCCGCCTCCTCCCTCCAACCCTGGGTCAGACACACGGGCCCATCTACCCTGGTATCCTGCCTCCTCCCTCTCACTCAGGTCAGCCCCTGGGCCCATCTACCCTGGTATCCCGCCTCCTCCCTCCCACCTTGGGTCAGACCCTGGGCCCATCTACCCTCATCTCCTGCTCCTCCCTCCCACCTGGGTCAGACCCACAGGCCCATTTACCCTGGTCTCCCGCCTCCTCCCTCCCACCCCGGGTCAGACTCTGGGCCCATCTACCCTGGTCTCCCGCCTCTTCCCTCCCACCCCGGGTCAGACCCACGGGCCCATCTACCCTGGTCTCCCGCCTCCTCCCTCCCACCTGGGTCAACCCCTGGGCCCATCTACCCTGGTCTCCCGCCTCTTCCCTCCCACCTGGGTCAACCCCTGGGCCCATCTACCCTAGTATCCCGCCTCCTCCCTCCCACCCCAGGTCAGCCCCTGGACCCACCTACCCTGGTCTCTCACCTCTTCCCTCCCAACCTGGGTCAGACCCTGGGCCCATCTACCCTGGTCTCCTGCCTCCTCCCTCCCACCTGGGTCAGACCTTGGGCCCATCTAGCCTGGTATCCCGCCTCCTCCCTCCCACCTGGGTCAGACCCACAGACCCATTTACCCTGGTCTCCCAGCTCTTTCCTCCCACCCTGGGTCAGCCCCTGGGCCCATCTACCCTGGTGTCCCGCCTCCTCCCTCCAACCCTGGGTCAGACACACGGGCCCATCTACCCTGGTATCCTGCCTCCTCCTTCCCACCCCAGGTCAGACCCTGGGCCCATCTACCCTAGTATCCCGCCTCCTCCCTCCCACTCAGGTCAGCCCCTCGACTCATCTACCCTGGTCTCCCACCTCCTCCCTTCCACCGGGGTCAGACCCTGGGCCCATCTACCCTGGTCTCTCACCTCTTCCCTCCCACCCTGGGTCAGACCCTGGGCCCATCTACCCTGGTCTCTCACCTCTTCCCTCCCACCCTGGGTCAGACCCTGGGCCCATCTACCCTGGTCTCCAGCCTCCTCCCTCCCACCCCGGGTCAGACCCATGGGCCCATCTACCCTGGTCTCTCACCTCTTCCCTCCCACCCTGGGTCAGACCCTGGGCCCATCTACCCTGGTCTCCAGCCTCCTCCCTCCCACCCCGGGTCAGACCCATGGGCCCATCTACTCTGGTCTCCCGCCTCCTCCCTCCCACCCCGGGTCAGACCCAGGGCCCCTCTACCCTGGTCTCTCGCCTCTTCCCTCCCACCCTGGGTCAGACCCAGGGCCCCTCTACCCTGGTCTCCCGCCTCCTCCCTCCCACCCGGGTCAGACCCAGGGCCCCTCTACCCTGGTCTCCCGCCTCCTCCCTCCCACCCCAGGTCAGACCCACGGGCCCCTCTACCCTGGTCTCCCGCCTCCTCCCTCCCACCTGGGTCAACCCCTGGGCCCATCTACCCTGTTCTCCCGCCTCCTCCCTCCCACCCCATGTCAGACCCACGGGCCCATCTACCCTGGTCTCCCGCCTCCTCCCTCCCACCCGGGTCAGACCCAGGGCCCCTCTACCCTGGTCTCCCGCCTCCTCCCTCCCACCCCAGGTCAGACCCACGGGCCCCTCTACCCTGGTCTCCCGCCTCCTCCCTCCCACCCCAGGTCAGACCCACGGGCCCCTCTACCCTGGTCTCCCGCCTCCTCCCTCCCACCTGGGTCAACCCCTGGGCCCATCTACCCTGTTCTCCCGCCTCCTCCCTCCCACCCCAGGTCAGCCCCTGGGCCCATCTACCCTGGTCTCCCGCCTCCTCCCCTGGTCCCGTTAAAAGCAGAGGTTGAGCCGTGTTAAGGGCCGGCCTGGAAATATTGGTCTCTGCTGCCACCGCGTGGCCGTTCCGCAGAACCGCAACTGACACCCCCCGCATGCGCCTGCAGAGCGCAGCCAGGAGCGTGTGCCCCCGGCCCCATTGCCCCAGGGGGTGCTAGGGGCCGGGGCAGCGGGGGGCAGTGCCGGGCGCTGGGCTGCAGGAGGCGGGAGGCAGGAGGGGTCGGGGGTAGGGGCAGCAGGGGGAGCCCAGCAGGGGGCGCTGAGCCGGGCAGCGTGACAAGGGCAGTAACACGAGTGACGCAGAGAGATTTTTATTACAATGTCGCACCATAAATAAACCAGGCGCTGGCGATCAATACGGGGCGAGGGGGCAGGACGGGTCCTGGGCCAGCGGCTGCGTTAGGGGCCGTAGGAATTGTGCTCAGACACGCGCTCACCCACACAAGAAGTGCGCGTTACATCCCATCTTGCACGGAGCCCCACGAGGGCCGCGCGCCCAGAGCCCCCGTCTCGGCTCCAGGAACGGGGTGGGGGGGTCTCACCGCAGAACAGCGGAGCTGCCCCCGGTGGAGTGTCCCCGCCCCGGACTCCCCCTTCCCGCTGGAACGGCCCTGCCCAGGGGCACCAGCAGCCGGCCCATAAATACATAAATAGACAAGTCAGTGCTTCGATAAAGCCGCAAACGCCGCCTTCCCGCAGCACGGATCGTTCGTAAGGGTAATAAATGATCATAAATTATCAGAGAAGCACAATAACCGAGCAGATTATCCTCTCCTCCGGCCCTGCTTCGCAGTGAGGGTCTCCCCTCCGATGACTCGAACAGACCAGCCCCCTGCTTAGCTCCCACATCTCCCCCCACCCAGCCTAGTCCCTGCTGAGCACCGGGATCTCAGGGGGGAGGTCGCCCAGCTGGGATCAGAACAAGCCCAGCCCTGCTTAGCTTTCAAAGCCTAATAAGCGCTGAGCGTACTAAGCCGCAAGGGCACCTCCTGCTGCAGTCGCCTTTGGTGGCTGGAAGGTTTCCGGGCCGCTAACGCGCAAGGCAGGATGTTTCTAAGGCTTCGGCGGGAGAGCTGGAGGGTAGTAGGGGGCAGCACCGGGGGGCAGGGCTTTAGGGGGCGCTGAGGGAGGAATAGGAAGAGGCAGGAGGGTATGGAGGGAGAGGAACCCCTCGCCCCCAAAGCTCACCCCCCCGTCCCGGACGTGTCCACCACCACCTTGACGTAGAGGGTGTCGTCTTTGAGGTAGTTTTGGAGCTGTCCGTGGGGGGCAAAGAGGGGGCTCCCGCTAGCCACGTTGAGCTGGCCCTGGGGCTGCTGGAAGGACGTGCTGCAGGGGTCAGGGGCGAAAGTCTCCCTCAGGGCCGGCCTCTTCTGCCAGGGATCCAGGAGGTAGAAGGTGACCTTGCGGAGGAAAGGCCAAGGCAGGAGATCGTCGTAGGGCCCCTTGGCCAAGGCCATGAACAGTGACAGGTGAGTCCCCTGGCCGGCCCCATCCCCGTCCGGGTAGAGCCGGAGGCAGAGCCGGTAGCCGAAGGGGTGGGTGGCGAAGACCGAGGAATAGATGGACGTTCTCCTCCCGGCCTTGGCGTCCCCCAGCAGCTTGGAGAACCCTTGCAGCTTCCACACCAGGGTCCCGTCGGCGCTGGCCAGCGCCAGGGACGTAGCTGCGGCTCCCCGAGCCCCGTGGGAGCAGCCAGATGGCTCGGCGGAGACCCCCGGGGACGGCTGGTCCTGGAGGCCCCGGCGCTGGAGAGCTTGCATGGCACCGGCCTGGCTCCGGAGCTCCCGGCGCAGGGAGGTCACCATAACCTCCAGCTGCTCTATCCTCCGCTGGAGATCCAGGGGCGGGGCGTCCTGGGGGAGGATGGGAGAGGGGTCAGCTCCCATCTGGCTACCGCCCTGTACATCTGGCTGGGCTCCCCTGCCCCCCTGCACATCTGGCCGCACCCTGCTTCCCCTCAGCCCCCCAGCCTGCCCGTCTGGCTAGCTCCCCAAACATCTGGCCACAAGCTGACATCTCCCCTTCCCCCTTGCACATCTGGCTGCCCCCCCCCAAACATCAGCCTACATGCTCCTCCCCTCTCCACATCTGGCCACCAGGCCTCCTCCTTTCCCCTGCACATCTGGTGGCTGCCTTGTGACTCACCATCTGGGAGTTCCTGCCCCCCCAGGGGACACCTGTCATCACGTGGACCTCCAGGTCCTTCGGAGCTGACTTCTCCTCTGGGCCGGGACTCACCGCTGGGGGGCAGAGGTGCTCCTGCAGCGGGAGAGAGGAGAGGGTTAGAGGATGGGGGGTGTGGGGAGGGGGCAGCGTAGCGGGACGACGCTGGCCTGGGGGAGGGGAGAGGCGGGGGATCAGGGGGTAGAGGGAAAATGGGGGGGGGTTAAGGGGACTGCAGCGAGGGCCGTGGGGGTGGGGCCGTGGGGGTCAGAGGGGATGGAGTCTGGAGGGAGCAGCAGTGGGGGGTGCCATGGGAAGAGGGAGAATCTAGGGGGTGGTGATGGGAGATGGGGCCTGGCCACATCGATGGGCGCCCTGCGGAGAGAGACAAGCAGTGAGATTAAAAAGGGGAACTGGCCCTTTAAGAGCTCCAGCTTGCCATTCCCAGGGACGGCCACCAGGGGGCACAACTGCACCATCAATACAGTCCCAGAGCAGACGTGGGCCTGGCTGGCTCAGGGGGGCGGGGAACGGGGCGGGGCCTGTCCCCTCTAGGGGGCGCCGGCTCCCACCCGGCCCCAGGGCAGGGATTGGCTGGCTCAGGGGGGCGGGGAACGGGGCGGGGCCTGTCGCCTCTAGGGGGCGCCGGCTCCCACCCGGCCCCAGGGCAGGGACTGGCTCAGGGGGGCGGGGAATGGGGCAGGGGCCTGTCCCCTCTAGGGGGCGCCGGCTCCCACCCGGCCCCAGGGCGGGGACTGGCTGGCTCAGGGGGGCAGGGAATGGGGCAGGGGCCTGTCCCCTCTAGGGGGCGCCGGCTCCCATCTGGGGCTGGGGTGTGTCTGTGTCCCGGGTTCTCACCAGGTAGGACGCCAGGGTCCCCATCCAGCTGCAGCTGGCTCTGGGGCAGGTCACGGCCGTGCTGAGAGCGTCTTTCTCGGCCGCTCGGTCCTTGTGAAACTGAGGAAGGAGAGAAAAGAATCAGTGAATCCGCCCGCTCTGCCGGTGCCCCTCACTCCCGACCCGCAGCCCCCTGCCCCCCCAGCCCTGCCGGTGCCCCTCACTCCCGACCCGCAGCCCCCTGTCCCCCCCCAGCCCTGCCGGTGCCCCTCACTCCCAACCCGCAGCCCCCTGCCCCCCCCAGCCCTGCCAGTGCCCCTCACTCCTGACCCACAGCCCCCTGCCCCCCCCCAGCCCTGCCGGTGCCCCTCACTCCTGACCCACAGCCCCCAGCGTTTTCCTGGTGACACTCACCTGGTTGGGGCTCAGTCTCTTGCTACAGACGCAGCAGGTCACCTTGTCTGTGTCCCTGTGAGGAGACAAATCCCGTCGTCAGAGTTCAGCGCAGCCCCCCCCCCCCCCCCACGGCGGGGACACGGGTTAGACGGGGCCCGGCTGTTTACAAACATGTCAGAGACAGACCCCCTCCCGGTGCCCCTCACTCCCGACCCGCAGCCCCTGACCCCCCACCCTGCACCCCCCAGTGCCCCTCACTCCCGACCCGCAGCCCCCTGCTAGCCCAGCCCTGGGCCCCCCGAGACCTGCCGGTGCCCCTCACTCCCGACCCGCAGCCCCCTGCCCGCCCACCCTCCTGGTGCTCCTCACCCCCGACCCGCAGCCCCCTGCTATCCCCACCCTGCCGGTGCCCCTCACCCCCGACCCGCAGCCCCCCGGCGCTCACCCCAGCAGTCGCCGGACGCAGGCCGTGCAGTACCGATGGCCGCACTCCGTCTGCTGGGGCCGGATGAGCAGGAAGCCACACGCCGAGCAGAGCAAGCCGGAGCCCCGGGCAGGATCCACAGGCCTGAGGCCTGCCCCGAACTTCACCATGGTCCCCCCTGGGATGGGCGGCTGGGCGCTGGCGACGGGAGACATCTGCTCGGGGCAGGACGGGTTCGGGGTTTATACGGCACCGGCCCCGGGCGGGAATTCCTGCCCGTGAGTCACCCTGTCCCAACCCAGCTGTGATGTGAGCAGAACGACGCCAGAGCCTTCCTCTTGGGTCATCCTGACGGGGAGCGAGGGGTGTGACGGGGGTGTGTGGAGGAGAGACGGGGTGGGGCAAAGAGAGAAAGAAAACAAACAAAGACAGAAGAAGAAAGAATGAAGAAAAGAAAAGGGAAAAGGAAAGAAAATGGATAGAAGCAAGGAAGCAAGAGGGAAATTAAAGGATAGAAAGAGAAAACTGATAAAAATGGAGGAAAGAAAGAAAAATCCCAAAGACAAATGGATAGAGAGAGAAAGAAAAAATGGATAGAAATAGAAATAAAATGACAGGTTTCAGAGTAACAGCCGTGTTAGTCTGTATTCGCAAAAAGAAAAGGAGGACTTGTGGCACCTTAGAGACTAACCAATTTATTAGAGCATAAGCTTTCGTGAGCTACAGCTCACTTCTTCAGATGCATATCGTGGAAACTGCAGCAGGCTTTATATATACACAGAGAATATGAAACAATACCTATTCCCACCCCACTGTCCTGCTGGTAATAGCTTATCTAAAGTGATTTCCAGCACAAATCCAGGTTTTCTCACCCTCCACCCCCCCACACAAATTCACTCTCCTGCTGGTGATAGCCCATCCAAAGTGATAACTCTTTACACAATGTGCATGACAATTAAGCTGGGCTATTTCCTGCATAAATCCAAAAAGCTTATGCTCTAATAAATTGGTTAGTCTCTAAGGTGCCACAAGTCCTCCTTTTCTTTTTGAGAAATAAAATGGGTGCAAATAAAAAGGGATAGAGAAAAAGGATAGAAAGAAACAAACTGAGAAAGAAAACCATGAGTTAAGGAACAAGGGGAGGAAAGAACAAACATCAGAACGAGGGCATGAAAGGATGAGAGAAGAAAGGGACAAAGAGCGAATGAAGGAATAAATGAACGAGCGGGGCACACGGGAGGGAACGAAGGGCTGCATGAAAAAAGAAAGAGGGATGGAAAAAGGCGGGAAAGAAAAAAGGAACCAGAGGATGAAGGCGGGAAAGGAGGAAAGGAAAGGAAAGAAGGAAGGAATGAGTCAGTGAGAAAAGAAAAGAACGAGCGAATGCGCGAAGGAAAGAAATCGGATGAAGAAAACTGAAGGAGGGAGTGAGGGAAAACCCGAGGAACTGAAGGAGGATGAAGAGACGAGGGAAGGAGAGACAGAACGAGGCAAAGGAGGAGAGACCGAAGGGATGGACGGCCGAGGAAGGGTGGGGGGATGAGAGAACGGCAGACAGACGGGAAGAGAGGACAAGGAGGAGGGACGGGCAGGGTCGTCTGGTGCCAGCCGGGCAGGGCTGGGAGTCGGGGTTGAGCCCGGGAGCAACCGCCCAGGTCGGGCCGCTCCCCAGAGACACTCGCATGGGGACAGTCTCAGTGCGGGGTTCTGAGGGGATGGGGGCTCGGTGCCCCTCACTCCTGACCCGCAGCCCCCTGCCGGCCCAGCCCTGCCGGTGCCCCTCACTCCCGACCCGCAGCCCCTGCTAGCCCAGCCCTGGGCTCCCCCCCCGCCCCCCCGGCTCTGTGGGTTTGCTGAGGGCTGCTCCCTTCGTCACCCGCCTGGGAACTGGGGCCCGGCTCTGGCCGCAGGCCCAGCGGCTCCTAGTTACCAAACTCTGAGAAGAGACATTGAGCAAGAGGAGCAGGGAGGCGCTTCCGGAGCAGGAGGCCGCTTGCGGGGGCAGGGGAAGGGGATGTTCAGTGCGTGGGGCAAGGAATTGTGGCGCAGGGTGGGGTGAAGTTAGGGGACTAGGCAGCCCCCGCTCCTGTAACCCCCCTCCCGCAGCTGGGGAGAGAACCCAGGCGTCCTGGCTCCCAGCCCCCCTCTGCTCTAACCACCAGCCCCCCCCCCTCCCAGAGCCGGGGAGAGAACCCAGGAGTCCTGGCTCCCAGCCTCCCTTGCTCTAACCACCAGCCCCCACTCCCCTCCCAGAGCCGGGGAGAGAACCCAGGAGTCCTGGCTCCCAGGCCCCCCGCTCTAACCAACAGATCCCCCTCCCCTTCCAGAGCCGGGGAGAGAACCCAGGAGTCCTGGCTCCCAGCCTCCCCTGCTCTAACCACCAGCTCCCACTCCCCTCCCAGAGCCGGGGAGAGAACCCAGGAGTCCTGGCTCCCAGCCTCCCCTGCTCTAACCACCAGCCCCCACTCCCCTCCCAGAGCCGGGGAGAGAACCCAGGAGTCCGGGCTCTGTACAAGAACCGAACCTTTATTGACACAGCTGCACTGCGTGGGTGCGTGTTCGTGTTATTTGGCCGCCTCGGCCAGGCTGTTGAGCTCCTGGGACAGCGCCGTGACCGTGGCCAGGATCCGGCTCCGGTCCGGTTCCGCCAGTCGCCCCCCGCAGCGCTGGGCGAATTTATCCGGGTGCCACAGGGCCTGCTGGCGCCGGAGCCGGCGGCGGTAGGCGCCCACGTCCGAGGGATCCGTGCCTTGCATGGCGACAGCGGCCATCTCCGCCACGGAGCCCCTGGGGCAGGGCCACGGGACGTCCCCGTAGCACAGGGGGCGGGTGGCATCGGGGGCGAAGACGCGGGCGCAGCCCTCCTGGTAACGCTGCCGCTTGGCTTCCCGCAGCTCCTCCTCCTTGGTGCGGGCGCGTTCCCGGTAGAGACGAGACTCCTCCTCCAGGGGGCGCTGGGAGGTGTGGCGGGGGGGCTGCGCAGCTCCGTTGTCGGGGACCTGAGGGCCAGGCCCCGCCCTCTGGGGGCCAGGCCCCGCCCTCTGGGGGCCAGGCCCCGCCCACTGGCGGTCTTTCCGCCTGTATTCCCGTGCTATGCGCTCTGCCCACTCCTCGTAGGGTTCTGGGTCCGGGTGGGCCGTGCAGAAATCCTCTGGGGATGGGGGGAGAGACGAGGAGGGTGGTGTTAGGTGAGAATTTCCCCTGTAGGGGGCACCAGGGCTGATCTGACACTGCCTGGCTCAGGGGGGCGGGGAACGGGGCAGGGGCCTGTCCCCTCTAGGGGGCGCCGACTCCCACCCGGCCCCGGGGCAGGGACTGGCTGGCTCAGGGGGCGGGGAATGGGGCAGGGGCCTGTCCCCTCTAGGGGGCGCCGACTCCCACCCGGCCCCGGGGCAGGGACTGGCTGGCTCAGGGGGGCGGGGAATGGGGCAGGGGCCTGTCCCCTCTAGGGGGCGCCGACTCCCACCCGGCCCTGGGGCAGGGACTGGCTGGCTCAGGGGGCGGGGAATGGGGCAGGGGCCTGTCGCCTCTAGGGGGCGCCGACTCCCACCCGGCCCCGGGGCAGGGACTGGCTGGCTCAGGGGGGCGGGGAATGGGGCAGGGGCCTGTCCCCTCTAGGGGGCGCCGACTCCCACCCGGCCCCAGGGCAGGGACTGGCTGGCTCAGGGGGGCGGGGAATGGGGCGGGGCCTGTCGCCTCTAGGGGGCGCCGACTCCCACCCGGCCCCAGGGCAGGGACTGGCTGGCTCAGGGGGGCGGGGAATGGGGCAGGGGCCTGTCCCCTCTAGGGGGCGCCGACTCCCACCCGGCCCCAGGGCAGGGACTGGCTGGCTCAGGGGGGCGGGGAATGGGGCAGGGGCCTGTCCCCTCTAGGGGGCGCCGACTCCCACCCGGCCCTGGGGCAGGGACTGGCTGGCTCAGGGGGCGGGGAATGGGGCAGGGGCCTGTCCCCTCTAGGGGGCGCCGACTCCCACCTGGCCCCAGGGCAGGGACTGGCTGGCTCAGGGGGGCGGGGAATGGGGCGGGGCCTGTCGCCTCTAGGGGGCGCCGACTCCCACCCGGCCCTGGGGCAGGGACTGGCTGGCTCAGGGGGGCGGGGAATGGGGCGGGGCCTGTCGCCTCTAGGGGGCGCCGACTCCCACCCGGCCCCAGGGCGGGGACTGGCTGGCTCAGAGGGGCTGGGAATGGGGCCTGTCCCGTCTAGGGGGCCATGCAGGGTCCCTACCTTCGTAGCGCCAGATCTCCTGGTATTCATCTTGGCATTCCCCGAGGAGCTTCTGGCGCCATTCCCAGTCCCTGTCCCGCTCCCCGCCGCTCTCCTCAGATTCCTCCGGGGGCTGCTGCGGAGAGTCATCGGGCATCAGAGAACCAGCACGGGCTGGGACGTCGCCGTCACACCTGGCCCCCGCGCTGAGGCAGGGCCCAGCCAACCTAGACCAGCCCTGACAGGGGTTTGGCCAACCTGGTCTTAAGCCTCCCGGGACGGGGATCCCGCGACCTGTCTGTGGACGCCGATTCCAGAGCTCAATTCCCCTTAGAGTTAGGAAGATTTTCCTGGTATCTAAACAAAAGTGCCTTTGGTCCGGATTAAGCCCGTTACGTCGTGTCCGGCCTTCAGCGAACGTGGGGAACCATCGATCCCCGGTCCCTTTACACCAGCCCTGAACGTATTTGTAGACTGTTCTCAGGTTCCCCCATCACTCTTCTTTTCTCCAGACTAAACGTGCCCCGTTTTCTAACCTTTCCCCCTAGGTCAGGGCGTCTAACCCTTCACTCATTTTTGTTGCTCTTCTCCGGCCTCTCGCCAATTTGTCCCCCTCTTTCCTAGAGCATGGCTCCCAGAACTGGACCCAGGACCCCAGGTGGGGCCTCACCCATGCCAAGCAGAGCCGGACATTTACCTCCCGTGAATTACACACGACACTCCGGTTAACACACCCCTGAATAAGAACGGCCAGACTGGGTCAGACCAAAGGCCCATCGAGCCCAGTGTCCTGTCTTCCAACAGGGGCCAGTGCCAGGTGCCCCAGAGGGAATGCACAGAACAGGGAATCACCAAGTGACCCACCCCCTGTGGCCCCGTTCCCAGCTTCTGGCGAACAGAGTGATGTCAGCCTTTTGATTTCCCTTGTAACCCGTTCTGACGTCGATGCCTTTCCTCTTGAACTCACTTAAAATCGATCGTTCTGCAGCTAATAAACTTGTTTTACGGTTTTCTCTAAACCCGTGTGGATTTTGATCGCAGTTTTGGGGGATCTCTACTTCGGATCACAGGCTGGTGCGAAATCATTACCCAGCTTTGGACTGATGGACTGATTACGGGCTTACCCTGTCCAGGAGGGGGCCTTGCATACTACAGATGTCAAACTAACAGGCCTATAGTTACCCAGATCACTTTTCTTCCCCTTTCTTAAAAATAGGAACTATGTTTGCAATTCTCCAGTCATACGGTACAACCCCTGAGTTGACAGATTGATTAAAAATTCTTGCTAATGGGCTTGCTATTTCATGTGCCAATTCCTTTAATATTCTTGGATGAAGATTATTTGGGCACCCCGATTTAGTCCCACTAAGCTGTTTGAGTTTCACTTCTACCTCAGACATGGTAATATCTACCTCCATATCCTCATTCCTATTTGTCATGCTACCATTATCCCTAAGATCCTCTTTAGTCTTATTAAAGACTGAGGCAAAGTATTTGTTTAGATATTGGGCCATGCCTAGATTATCCTTGATCTCCACTCCATCCTCAGAATCATCAAGTGATCCATCCCCTGCCGCCCATTCCCGGCATCTGGCAAACAGAGGCTAGGGACACCATCCCTGCTCATCCTGGCTAATAGCCATTGAGGCACATATCCTCCACAAATTTATCTAGTTCTCTTTTGAACCCTGTTATAGCCTTGACCTTCACAACATCCTCTGGCAAGGAGTTCCACAGGTTGACTGTATATTGTGTGAAGAAATACTTCCTGTTGTTTGTTTTAAACCTGCTGCCTATTAATTGCATTGGGTGACCCCCAGTTCTTGTGTTATGAGAAGGAGTAAATAACATTTCCTTATCTACTTTCTCCACATCAGTCATGATTTTATAGACCTCTGTCATATCCCCCCTTAGTTGTCTCTTTTCCAAGGTGAAAAGCTCCAGGCTTATTAATCTCTCCTGTCAGCTCTGTGTTCTTGGGGAACCAGGGCGCAATATCCAGCCTGTCTGACTCACGAAAAGACCCCCCCCACCTCAGCCTCTACTTGAACCAAAGCCGATCAGAAGACAGACTTACAAAACGCAATAAAAAGGCCGAGGGAGACACACCTAAACCCCTGGGACAAGAGTGACAGGATTAAGGAAACTCCCTTGGCCTCATTTGCATCGAAGATGGGACAGGGAGGCATCGCCATTAGCATACAGATTGGAGAACAGGGACTCGGAGGAAAGAACCACACTGAACTCTGGGACCAGAAAAGCAGGGAAGCAGTGCATGATGGGGGATCTCTGCTCCAGATGTTAATGAACCCACGCCTGCACACACCCAGCTCAGTCGTTATCAAACCAATTCTAGTCATGAATCCCTTACTGGTATCCAAAACAGTGACGCTCCCAAATCGCACGGTGGATTCCCTCCAAGGAACACGGCCCACAGCCAGGAATGATCAGCTCCCATGGTCTAGCCTGAACAAAACACCTTTGGGATCCTCCCTTGTTTACACATCAACAAATCTAGCGTCTCCCTTGAACCATGGTTCTTTCCCTACAGAAACCCCAACCCACGCTCAAGGAAGTGCTCTGATGCCTGGATCCAAAAGCTGCATCCGTTCCACCGGGACTTCATCTTCTCCTGAGTGATCGTGCGGGGGGCTCTGCCTGATTCCAGCCCTCCGGACCCTCAGCTACCAAGGCCAACGGGGACCCCCGATAGATTCAAGCGTCATGGAGTGGTGAGAACCCAGCTCTCTCTCTCTAGGTATAGGCTTCTGACCCTGACTTGTGGGATCAGTTGTAGTTTTCTAAACTTGACTTTTATAATTTATAATTTAAGTTAGATTTAATACAGTAACTGTTTTGTTTGTTTGGCTCCTCTATGGGTATTACCTCTCTCTATCCCCCCCTCGTGGGTGTTTTTCGGCTTCCCCATTTGCTCTGCAGCAACGCTCCTCGTACCTCCCTGCAGCGCCCAAAACTCCTGAGGGGTTTGTTCATCCAGTGGGTTACGACCAGAAGAAGTGTAACGTGAAGTGGGGACAGGGACGTGCTGAACCCGGGGCATGTGAGGGTGGCAGCTTGGAGGTGCTGCTTGACCCAGCCTGCCGAGGCCAGGAGCACCTAAGGGGTCAGCTTGGGAGTGCTGATTAACCCGGCCCCTCCAGACGCGCTCTGTTACTGTGTGTGTGTTCGTCTGATTCTGGGGCTGGAGGAGCCCAGCCCTGGGGAGCCCCGGTCCTGCAGGGTAGCGCCCTTGGGAGGAAACTTGCAGCAGGGAGAAGTAAAACTCCGTGTGAACACAAGTAGTTCACGGATAGAAGTACAGACCCCCCCCCGCCCCCCCAAAAGACTAACCCTAATAAATGAGCCTACCCCAAAGTAATGAGCAAATCTGGTAACAACCCCCTACTGAGCCCCCCCCACCCCGCTCCCTGCAGCGCAGACCCCGAGCACTGCCCTAGGGCACTGGGCACGGACAGGGGAGAGCGCCTCCTACCGAGCCCCAACCCGGCTCCTTCCAGCACAGCGCCCCCTGGTGGACCAGATCGGTACCTGCTCCTCCTTCACGGGCCCCAGAAGGTCCCTGGGCGTCTCCCCAGCCCGGTTCCGGATCCCCATGGCCCAAGGGGAGTGGCTCTGCAGGCTGGCAAAGAGGACTTTGTACACTGGAGAGGGAGAAAGGGAGAGGTTAGTGGTGCCCCCTGGAGGGAGCAAATGCCATCCTGGACGCCTGGGTCCCCAGCCCCCATCGTGGTCTATGCCCCCCAGACTCCTGTTCCTGGGTTTTCCATTCCATGTCCAGGTCTCTCCCGCTTTCCTGGGGTTGTGAACTCAGTGGCACCCCCTAGTGGCCAGTGACCTGCACTACAGGTTGCATCTGAAAGAAGAGTGGGGTCTAGTGGGTTAGAGCAGGGGGGCTGAGAGCCAGGACTCCTGGGGTCTCTCCCCAGCTCCGGGAGGGGAGTGGGGTCTAGTGGGTTAGAGCAGGGGGGTGCTGGGAGCCAGGACTCCTGGGTTCTCTTCCCGGCTCTGGGAGGGGAGTGGGGTCTAGTGGTTAGACCGGGGGAGAGGTGGGTGGTGCTAGAAGCCAGGACTCCTGGGTTCTATCCCTGGCTCCCATTGCCTCCCCCACCAGTGGTATCCTCGAAGCACTGCAGCCCAGAGGTGAGGCCTGGGTTCAAATCCCTTCCCCCCCGGCCGGGATCTAAAGGGCCGGTGCTCACCGCTCTTGCCCTTGCGGGCGGCCTGCCGGGCGGCGTGGTGCAGGGCCGTGTCTCCTTGCCGGTCCTGGAGGGCGGGGTTGGCTCCGTGGCCCAGGAGGATCTGGGCAGCAATGGGGTCTCGGTGGGCGCAGGCATGGTGCAGGGGGGGACGGCCCTTGTGCCGCCCTGGCTGGTCCAGGTCCAACACCTCCCGGTGGCGGGTGAGGAGCGAGCGCAGCCGGCGGTGCCGGCCAGACTCCACGTAACGCCAGAGGCGGCGCTGGTGACGCGAGGCCATGGGGATGGGCCTGTGCGTTGGAGCGGGAGATGGGGTTAGAGACGCCAGTTGCTGCTCATCTCCCTGATCACCCCACATCCCCCTTGCTGACCCAAGACTCCCCCATCATCCTTCCTGCCCACCCCCTGCCACCCCGTAGGCCGCCCATGTCCCCCTTGCCCATCCCTGCCCCCCGATCTCCATGTTCCCCTTGCCCACCCCCTGCTCCCAGATCCCCCTGCCAACCCCGAGAGCCCTCCTGCCCCCAAAATCCCTTCTGAGGGCCCCCAAGTTCTCCTTGCCCATCCCTGCCCCACAGAATCCCCCTGCTGACCCCCACATCCTCCGTATCCCCCATGCCCACCCGCTGCCCCAGAACCACCCAGCATCCCTCCTGCCCACCCCTGCCCCACACAACCCCTCTTGCTGACCCCCTGCCGACCCCCAGATCCCCCCTGCCCCCCAAAATCCCTTCTGAGGACCCCCGTGTCCCCCTTGCCCATCCCTGCCCCACTAGATCCCCCCAGAGTCCCCGGGCACTGCGCCTCTTCCTTCCCAGCCCCCCACCCCGTCCTCACACCCCAGGCCCCCCCCGGGGCGGCGCTACCCACCCGGAGCCGCTGGCTGGGGGCATGTTAATCGCTTGTTGAGTTCGGCACCACGGGGGGAAGGGGAAAACGCCAGGACCGGAAGTGGGGCAGAGGAAGGGCGGAAGTAGGACGGAAGTGACCTCATACCTGCCAATGTGGAGGGAGAGGGGGTTCGTCCACTGGGGGGGCCGACTCGCCTGGGGGGAAGCGGGGACCCGGAATCGATGGGTCGATTAGTCGTTAACCTGGCAACCAAGGGGGGAGGGTGGAGACTGGGAAACCGGAAGGGGAGGCAAACGAGGGGCGGAAGTGAAGCGGAAACGGCGTCACGCCGCCTGCCACAATGGGGCGTTTGCCCACAGTCCAGGTGCAAAGACCGAGAGGGTCCGGGTTGGAAACAGGAGGCCGAAAGGGAAGGTTCCGGGTGTGTTTGGTTCTGGGATCTGCAGGGGTTAAAAGCAGGTTGGCGGTGACGGAAGGCAGTAGAGGAAGTGGGCCCAAGGCAGGGCGGAAGTGGACCGGATATGGCGTCAGGTCTATAGCCATAGACGACTTGCCCACAGTTGGGTGCCACGCTCTCGATGGTCCGGGTGGGAAACACGAGGGGGAGGGTTCCGGGGTGTGGTGGGTCCCGCAGGATTTAAAGTGGGGGTGGTGTGGGGGTGGGGTGAAAATGGGATTAACGCTCCAAAAGGCGGGGGAGACAGTGGAGGTGGATTTCAAGGGCAGAAACAAACCGGAAGTGGCATCAACCCCTCTAACCTAAACGAAGGACTTGCCCATAGTTCCTCATGGGGTCCGGGTGGGAAACAGGAGCCGCGTTGGAAGGTTCCGGGATGTATTTGGGGGGTATCAGAAGGGGAGTGAGTCCCCTTCCCCAGGTCAGGGACGATGGGGAGCTGATAGGTGCGGAGGGGAGAAAAGTGCGGGCGGGAGAAAAATCCCACAAAAATGATAAATACCAAAGGGAAAAAATCAGACATTAATTCCTCCCGGTGTTTCAATTACTTCTCTACATTGTTGATTGATTTTCCTCAGTGATTTTTATTTAGTTCCTCCTTCTTATTTCTCTCTTTTCCCTTCTTCCCCCACTCATCATTTTAAACAAATAATATTTGCAGGGGGAACAAAATTCCAATGTATAGGGGAGAAAAGATTTTCATGAAAAAAATATTGTGTTTTTTTTGGGGGTAGGGTGGGTGGGGGAGGGAAGTGTCCCCATTTTCAGGGATAAAATGACACATTTTCATTGAGGGGAAATGATGTTCCAGAACAAAATATCAAATTTTCAGGAAAATATCTTTTTTTTTTCATAGCAAACTTTCAGAAATGATTGTAAGGTTCTGGACTACGACAAGGGGACTGAAGAGAAGAGGGAAGTGAGGGAGAAAAGTAAAAGTTTTTACCCAAACACATTTTTTTCAATAAAGTCTGACAACAGACAATTTTTCACATGAAGAAATATGGTCAGGTTGGTCGCTCAGACCAGTTCCACTGCCCACATGATGCTGAGCTGGGCGAGCGTTTCTCTTCGTGCTCAGTTAGGAAGAGGGACCAGACGCTGCGTTAATTACCCCCAGCTGGTCACGCTCCACAGGGAGGCGTTGCAATCACTCCGGAGAGGACAGGGAAATAACACACAGGGACGTGATATAGTTATACCCAGGAGGCCACAGAGAAGGCATTTCCTGAGGGTCAGACCATGCCCTAGTAGATTATTCCCTGCCGTAGAGAGGACTAGTGGGGTTTTGTTGGGGTTCACATGGACTTTCATGCCCATAATTTTCTTCTGCTCTCCCTCAAACCCTGTGAGGGTCTCCTCCTGTGGGGAATTCCCTGCTGGCGGCGTGGCTGTGAGTGTGAGGGACTCAGGTGGTGCTGGGTGCGGAGGGACTCAGCGCCGCTGGGCGTGGTTGGAGGTGTGTTCCCTGCGTCCTGGCGTCTGGATTTTAATCTCTGCGTAGTGCAGGCTTTCGCTCTCCTTGGCCCCCCGGCTGCCGTGGCCCTGTATTTGACAGACACACTGTGAGGATGCCATCACCCCAGATCTGGTCTCTTAATTCAGGCCAATTTAGGCAGCTCCCAGGGAGCAAATCCCAAAGTGTTACCCCAGATTGGAGGGGTTGGGAGTCAGGACTCCTGGGTTCTCTCCCCTCACTGTATTGTACCAGTCCTTATTAGCACCCGGAGACCAGACCCAAGCACTGTATGGAACAGGGCCCAGCCTGCATTGTCTCACCTTTGGCTGCCGCTGGCGGGGCTGCGAGGGGGGCGGTGCTGCGGAAGAAGGGAGAAGAAAGGAACGTTAAAACGGAGGTGTGTGAGAGAGAGTCTGGGGTGAAGAGGGAAGCAGCAGAAATCTAGGGACTGGGGAAGAAGGAGGGAAGTGCACAAATGCACAAAGCCTGGGAAACAAGCAGGGAGAACTGGAAGTCCTGGCAAAGTCAAGGAATTATGATGTGATTGGAATAACAGAGACTTGGTGGGATAACTCACATGACTGGAGTACTGTCATGGATGGATATAAGCTGTTCAGGAAGGACAGGCAGGGCAGAAAAGGTGGGGGAGTTTCACTGTATGTAAGAGATTAGTATGACTGCTCAGAGCTCAAGTATGAAACTGCAGAAAAACCTGAGTGTCTCTGGATTAAGTTTAGAAGTGTGAGCAACAAGGGTGATGTCGTGGTGGGAGTCTGCTATAGACCACTGGACCAGGGGGATGAGGTGGACGAGGATTTATTCCAGCAACTCGCAGAAGTTACTAGATCACACGCCCTGGTTCTCATGGGCGACTTCAATCACCCTGATGTCTGCTGGGAGAGCAATACAGCGGTGCACAGACAATCCAGGAAGTTTTTGAAAATGTAGGGGACAATTTCCTGGTGCAAGTGCTGGAGGAACCAACTAGGGGCAGAGCTCTTCTTGACCTGCTGCTCACAAACCGGGGAGAATTAGTAGGGGAAGCAAAAGCGGATGGGAACCTGGGAGGCAGTGACCATGAGATGGTCGAGTTCAGGATCCTGACACAGGGAAGAAAGGTAAGCAGCAGAATACGGACCCTGGACTTCAGAAAAGCAGACTTTGACTCTCTCCGGGAACTGATGGGCAGGATCCCCTGGGAGAATAACATGAGGGGGAAAGGAGTCCAGGAGAGCTGGCTGTATTTTAAAGAATCCTTATTGTGGTTACAGGGACAAACCATCCCGATGTGTCGAAAGAATAGTAAATATGGCAGGCGACCAGCTTGGCTTAACAGTGAGATCCTTGCTGATCTTAAACACAAAAAAGAGGCTTACAAGAAGTGGAAGATTGGACACATGACCAGGGATGAGTATAAAAATATTGCTCAGGCATGCAGGAGTGAAATCAGGAAGGCCAAATCACACCTGGAGTTGCAGCTAGCGAGAGATGTTAAGAGTAACAAGAAGGGTTTTTTCAGGTATGTTAGCAACAAGAAGAAAGCCAAGGAAAGTGTGGGCCCCTTACTGAATGAGGGAGGCAACCTAGTGACAGAGGATGTGGAAAAAGCTAATGTACTCAATGCTTTTTTTGCCTCTGTCTTCACGAACAAGGTCAGCTCCCAGACTACTGCACAGGGCAGCACAGCATGGGGAGGAGGTGACCAGCCCTCTGTGGAGAAAGAAGTGGTTCGGGACTATTTAGAAAAGCTGGACGAGCACAAGTCCATGGGGCCAGATGCGCTGCATCCAAGAGTGCTAAAGGAGTTGGAGGATGTGATTGCAGAGCCATTGGCCATTATCTTTGAACACTCATGGCGATCAGGGTAAGTCCCAGAATACTGGAAAAAGGCTAATGTAGTGCCCATCTTTAAAAAAGGGAAGAAGGAGGATCCTGGGAACTACAGGCCAGTCAGCCTCACTTCAGTCCCTGGAAAAATCATGGAGCAGTTCCTCAAGGAATCAATTCTGAAGCACTTAGAGGAGAGGAAAGTGATCAGGAACAGTCAGCATGGATTCACCAAGGGCAAGTCATGCCTGACTAATCTAATTTCCTTCTGTGACGAGATAACTGGTTCTGTGGATGAAGGGAAAGCAGTGGACGTGTTGTTCCTTGACTTTAGCAAAGCTTTTGACACAGTCTCCCACAGTATTCTTGTCAGCAAGTTAAAGAAGTATGGGCTGGATGGATGCACTACAAGGTGGGTAGAAAGTTGGCTAGATTGTCGGGCTCCATGGGTAGTGATCAATGGCTCCATGTCTAGTTGGCAGCCGGTATCAAGTGGAGTGCCCCAAGGGTTGGTCCTGGGGCTGGTTTTGTTCAATATCTTCATTAATGATCTGGAGGATGGTGTGGATTGCACCTTCAGCAAGTTTGCGGATGACACTGAACTGGGAGGAGTGGTAGATACGCTGGAGGGTAGGGATAGGATACAGAGGGACCTAGACAAATTGGAGGATTGGGCCAAAAGAAATCTGATGAGGTTCAATAAGGATAAGTGCAGGGTCCTGCACTTAGGATGGAAGAACCCAATGCACCGCTACAGACTAGGGACCGAATGGCTCGGCAGCAGTTCTGCAGAGAAGGACCTAGGGGTGACAGTGGACGAGAAGCTGGATATGAGTCAGTAGTGTGCCCTTGTTGCCAAGAAGGCCAATGGCATTTTGGGGTGTATAAGTAGGGGCATTGCCAGCAGATCGAGGGACGTGATCCTTCCCCTCTATTGGACATTGGTGAGGCCTCATCTGGAGTACTGTGTCCGGTTTTGGGCCCCACACTACAAGAAGGATGTGGATAAATTGGAGAGAGTCCAGCGAAAGGCAACAAAAATGATGAGGGCACTGGAACACATGACTTATGAGGAGAGGCTGAGGGAGCTGGGATTGTTTAGTCTACGGAAGAGAAGAATGAGGGGGGATTTGATAGCTGCTTTCAACTACCTGATAGGTGGATCCAAAGAGGATGGATCTAGACTATTCTCAGTGATAGCAAATGACAGGACAAGGAGTAATGGTTTCAAGTTGCAGTGGGGGAGATTTAGGTTGGATATTAGGAAAAACTTTTTCACTAGGAGGGTGGTGAAACACTGGAATGCGCTACCTAGGGAGGTGGTGGAATCCCCTTCCTTAGAAGTTTTTAAGGTCAGGCTTGACAAAGCCCTGGCTGGGATGATTTAATTGGGGATCGGTCCTGCTTTGAGCAGGGGGTTGGACTAGATGACCTCCAGAGGTCCCTTCCAACCCTGATATTCTATGATTCTATGAGGGAGAAGGAAGGATGTGTCGGGGGGAGATGGATAGATGGACAGACAGCACTGTTCCCTCTAAACTGTGCGCGTGTGCGCACGCACAGAGATCGTAAATCCCACGTACACGGAAAAACACCATGCACACAAAAATTTGCACAGAAGAAATTTTTTGCACACATGGCCTGTCAAAAATTAGAGGAAACATTGACAGACAGCCCAGCATGGACCCAGTGGACAGACGGCAGCTAGGATGTGTTCACTAGAAGAGGCCCTGGCCCATAGGGGCCAGGAGGTTAGTTGGGGGGAAGGCTTTGGTTTGGTACCTTGGTGTCTCTTCAGGAGGAGGGTGGCCACCAGGCCGATAATGAGAAGAAGCCCCAGGGCAATGGCAACCTGGTACAGGAGCTCCCGGGTGCAGCACCCTACGGGGGCAGGTTTTTTACCTGGGCGATGGAGAGGAGCGTTAGGGGATTCTCAGCCCCGTGAACCAGGCAGTCCCCTGCCCTGGGGCCGGAGAGGGGGAAGGCCCTGTGCCCCATTCCCCACCTCACCTGTGTCACTCTGGTTTCTCCCCATCACCTGCAGCTCGGTGCCCGCTCCTGTCCCGCTCTCTCCCTGGTGGATGCTGATGTGACACTGATACAGACCAGAGTCCCGCTTCTCCAGCTCCGACAGGGTCAGCGTGGCCTCCCCTTTCCGGAGCAGATCCAGGTGGGACATATTGAGCCTCCCCTTGTAGAAGGGATGGTCAGATTCCAGCACGACTCTGGGTGCTCTAGTCCACGTTGCTTTGGCCATCCTGCCAAGTCTGTTCTCGAAGGAGCAGCTGAGGTTCACGGTCTCGCCGGGGGACGCTCGGAGGACAGTGGGGCTCTGAAGGACTGTGAGACCTTCGTGAACTAGGGCAATAAACATTACAGCAGCAAAGGAAAATGACGACGAGTGGTATCAAGACACACCCCAGCCGCCCGAAACCTTAGAAGCACAGAGATAAGAAACTAAGGGGAAAGAATTTTGCGTTCCTGTCCACCTTGCTATTGCTCACAACACTCTTGATAACACACTGCACAGGGCTTTCACTTCCACCCCAACAGAACCCAACATCAACACTGCTATGTGCACGGCAGATGCTCACAGAGACGTTAGACGTCAAACCACTCAGGACAGTTAAGTCCAAAGCAGACTGCACAGAGTTGCAAAGGGATCTCACTAGACTGGGTGATGAAATGGCAGATGAAACTCAAAGGTAATAAATGCAAAGTCATGCCACTGGGAAACATAATCCCAACTACACATATAAAATGCTGGGGTCTAATTTAGCTGTTGCATCTCAAAAAGATCATGGATAGTTCTTTGAAAACATCCGCTCACTGAGCAGCGGCAGTCAAGAAAGCAAACAGGACAGTAGGAACCATTAGGAAAGGAACAGATAACAAGATGGAAAATACCATAATGGCACTAAATAAATCCAGGGCATGCCCACACCTTGAATAGTGCATGCAGTTCTGGTCACCCCATCTCAAGAAAAGATACATTAGAATTGGAAAAGGTGCAGAAAAAGGCAACAAAAATGATGAGGGGGATGGAACTGTTCCATGTGAGGAGAGATTGAAAACACAGGGACTGTTCAGCTTAGAAAAGAAACGAGTAAGGGGGGGATATGATAGATATAAAATCACGACTGGTGGGGAGAAAGTGACTAGGGAGTGTAAATTACCACTTCTCATAACACAAGAACCAGGGGTCACCTGATGAAATTAACAGGCAGCAGGTTTAAAACAAGCAAAAAGAAGTACTTCTTCACACAACACACAGTCAACCCGGGGAACTCACTGCCAGGGGATGTTGTGAAGGCCAAAACTATAACTGAGCTCAAAAAGGAATTAGATAATTTCCTGGAGGATATGCCCATCAATGGCCAAGACAGTCAGGGATGCAACCCCATGCTCTGGGTGTCTCTAAATCTCTGACTGCCAGAAGAAGGGACTGGACGACAGGGATGGATCACTTGATGATTGCCCTGTTCTGTACATTCTCTCTGAAGCATCTGGCACTGGCCACTGTCAGAGACGGGATACTGGGCTAGATGGACTGGGCTAGATGGACCAGTCCGGCCATTCTTATGTTCTTCCAGGAGGATTGCAAGTCACACTACTTTATTTCCTAGAATTCAGAATCCTAACACACAAAACCCCCAAACCAGAGAGAGAGAAAAGAGGCTGCTCCCTAAGGCAGAGAGGAATAACTCACCCCACATTAGTTTAGGCTGGGTCTCTGCAGACTGACTCTGATCACATGGAGACCTCTAGGCTGCAAGCAGGCCCAGGAGACCCGCTTACAAATTAAAGTGGCAGCTTGTCAGTTTAACAGTTTTAAGTACACCACAAACACATGCTTCGACTTTATTCAGTTTGTGCTCCAAGCTACAGCGGGTGGAAATGTTTCCCAATGGAACGTTTGTCCCTTGGAAATGCTGTTTTATTGAAATGATGACAACTTGTTTAGCAACGGGGTGGCTGGCATGAAAAAGCGTTTTGATAGGGTCGAAAGGGAATGGTTTGATTTTTCAGTTTCCAAACTTATTTGGTGTTATATTATTAAACAAGAGTCAAAACTGAAATGAAATGCTTCAGTTTTATGGAAACAGAATACATCTGGGTTGACCTGAAATGACATATCCGTATCTATCCATCCACACATGCGCCTGTCCTATCCATACATGCACCCTAGATCCATAGCTATCTATCCACCCCTAGCTCTCTAGCTATAGATAGACAGGATCTTGGCTGGACGATAGCTAGCTAGCTAGATACAGATGCCCTAGGGATGGGGTATGGATGGACAGATATTAATTTAGGGGTGGGGTGGATGGGTAAATAGAAAGATAGAATCATAGAATCATAGAATATCAGGGTTGGAAGGGACCCCAGAAGGTCATCTAGTCCAACCCCCTGCTCGAAGCAGGACCAATTCCCAGTTAAATCATCCCAGCCAGGGCTTTGTCAAGCCTGACCTTAAAAACCTCTCAGGAAGGAGATTCTACCACCTCCCTAGGTAACGCATTCCAGTGTTTCACCACCCTCATAGTGAAAAAGTTTTACCTAATATCCAATCTAAACCTCCCCCACTGCAACTTGAGACCATTACTCTTCGTTCTGTCATCTGCTACCATTGAGAACAGTCTAGAGCCATCCTCTTTGGAACCCCCTTTCAGGTAGTTGAAAGCAGCTATCAAATCCCCCCTCATTCTTCTCTTCTGCAGACTAAACAATCCCAGCTCCCTCAGCCTCTCCTCATAAGTCATGTGTTCTAGACCCCTAATCATTTTTGTTGCCCTTCGCTGGACTCTCTCCAATTTATCCACATCCTTCTTGTAGTGTGGGGCCCAAAACTGGACACAGTACTCCAGATGAGGCCTCACCAATGTCGAATAGATAAATAAGAAGGATCTAGGGGGAGGGATGAATGGGTGGATGGACAGATAGAGATGGATCTAGGAATGGGGTAGATAGACAGAAGGACTGATCGGGGTAGATCTAGGAATGGGGTTGATTGTTGCTTGATTTTAGAGGATGGTATATTATTGTTGACTTGACATTTGATCTGACCAGAAGATGAGGAAGTTCTTGTCCCAGAATCAGACCACCCAGAATTAAATGCCGTGAGTTCAATATCTTGTAAGGACCTTCGAGGTGGATGACAAGGACATGCAGGCTGAGGAGAAAATGCAGCCTTAGAGACTTATTAAAATAAGTGAAAAAGCTACCAAAGCTCCACAAGGGAATAACACAGCTCTGGGGGTACCTGTCACCTTAGTCTTTACCAAAGCTTCCTAGACTAGCACCCTCACAGGGGCACCTGGTGGTAGGAGGCAATGGACCAGCCTTATCCCTGGCCTGCCAAATGGGTCCAACGGTGCTTGAGACTGACGGTGAACAATAGAGCTGAAGGGTCAGATGCCGAGGAGCGAAGATGACAGCAGACAGTGGAGAAACTCAAAAGCTGAAGAAGACGAAGCTGCCTGCACACGGTGGGTTGCCCTCCTATAAGACATCTGCAATATCTTAAATATGCAAGCTAGTACCCAACCTTCTGTGCCCAAATCTAACTTCCTCACCCACATAATATTGGGGTGCACTTATTCTGTAGGTTAGTGTATTCACACATATTAATGCCAATTGGCTCATGCTCAGATGTGTTATTTCTTGCCCAAACTGGTTTCTGGTCATTACTTCCACATTCCTGCGGTGTCCCATGTGGTCACCATGAAGTCCCGAGTTTCTTAGATAAACATGTTTAGTTCCCCAAAATCTAAAAGGGTATCGGTTTGGCCATAAAAATGAGCCTAAGGTCACGAGCCCACTTAGCCATACTGATGCTCACTTGCTGAAGCTAAACATACAGGATACAGGCCTGTAGGTCCTGTTACAGCCAAACAAAATAAAGTAATCCAATGCAAATGTATTTAGCAAGGGGAAATTAGTTTATGTAAAAACAACGAGGAGTACTTCCGGCACCTTACAGACTAACAAATTGATTTTGTTTTCTATAGTGATGAACGCTTATGCCCAAATAAATTTGTTAGTCTCTAAACTAAACACTCACACCTTCTTGTCCACTGTTTCAAATGGCCCACCTTGTTTACATTGGCCTCATTAACCCTACAAAAGTGATTTCCACTCCTTCTTGTCAACTGTTGAGAATTGCCTACTTCCAACTTAAATTGAATTGGCTCGTTAGCACTGACCCCGCACCTGGTAAGGCAACTCCCATCTTTCCATATGCTGTGTATTTATACCTCCCTACTGTATTTTCCACTCCATGCATCTGATGAAGTGGGTTTTAGCCCACGAAAGCTTATGCCCAAATAAATTTGTTAGTCTCTAAAGTGCCACAAAGACTCCTCATTGTTTTTGCTGATACAGACTAACACGGCTACCACCCTGAAACACAATAAAGTAATCCAATGTAAATGTACAAGGCAAATATACCAAAGCAAACCAATAAATAAAGGCAGAACATAATAAAGCAAGCCAGCAGATTAGCCTTCTGGGCTACAAGGTGGACAGACAGAGATGAATCTAGGGGTTGGGTAGGTGGAAAGAAAGGCAGACAGAGATGGATTTAGGCATGGGGCAGATGGACAGAAGGACAGACAGAGAGGGATCTCGGTATGCGGCAGATGGACAGAAGGACAGACAGAGAGGGATCTAGGGATGGGATAGATGGACAGAAGGACAGACAGAGATGGATCTAGGCATGGGGCAGATGGACAGAAGGACAGACAGAGAGAGATCTAGGGATGGGGTAGGTGGCTGGATGAACACTTTAAATTAGTACCTGCTCCCCAGGTGGGGATGAGGAGGACAACGCAGAGGACAGGGCTCAGGGCTGGTGGTGGCTCCATGGTCCCCGCTCTCTGGGCGGCTCCGTGGGGCCTGCTCAGCTCAGCCTCAGCATCCTCCGGAAGCATCAGCCCCAGGGGTGGTGGAAAGTTTTGTGGTCAGCGCATCTGAGATGGCTGCAGCGAGAAGCCAGGGACAAGGGCCGGATGTGTGTGTGTGTTTGAGCATGTGCTATTCACTGTGTGAGGGACTGGCTGGTGTGTGTGTGTGTGCGTACGTGTGTGTGTGCACACATCCCACTGCCCCCTAGAATCAGCCGCATTCATCTGTGTCCTCTAGCCCCTCTACTGCGTATGACTGAGGAGGATTCCCCTTACTTGGACTGGGGCAGTTGGGGTGTTTAGAGCTGGGGCATCTGGTCTGATGCCCTGCCCGGCTGCCCTGGTGCAGGGGGCAGAACAGCAGCAGCTGGCATCTCCGGGAGCATCCTGGCTTAGTGGTGGTCCCCAAGAACAGCTCCCCTACCAGGGCTGCATCCTACACTGGACCACAAATCCCTGCTCTGCTCTCAGACCAGGGGGACCAATGGGCTTGAATTCCCACCCTGGGTTGGCGATCTGGCCCTGTCAATTTTCCACGTCTTGTTCATCGGCTCTGTCACAAGACATTTCTAACCACACATTGTCCTTAGTGGCACGACCTTGAATGGTTGGCCGACAGCTACACCACACCGCTGGCTCGTGATATTCAGAGGAGCTGTCAGGTTGCGTGTAGTTCTGATGGGGATTTGGGGTAATGTGGAGCCATTATCTGTCCAAAACGACCCTGCCAAATTGTACGTGTGGCTGGAGGTGGGTAAAATCTTCTCCGTCAACAGCTGCATTTCGGGGTTGCCCCTCGTTTCCCTTTACCTCCAGGAAGTCCTATTTTCTTGGATGAACTTATCTCCGCTGACTGAGACATGCCAATGTGCCACCACTCCCACCCACCGCCGCTCCAATCAGCCCCAGCTCGGGTGGCCAGTTTTGGTTGGAGTATTCCTGGAGTTTCCATCCCATGATGTAAATCTTAATTAATGATTAACCCTGAATTGTTGGAGTCTCCAGGACAATGGTGGAAGATTGGCAATCCAAGGACACAGATGACAGCGTGGTTGTGGACAGGGGTGGGTGGAGAAGGGATGGCGCCTAGCGACCCAGAGTGAAGGTGTCGGGTGGTAGGTGGGCTCATGGGAAGGAGTCTGAGAGTGGAAGGGCAGATGGGGTGGTTGTGTTAAGGGGCTGTAGTTCCTTGTTTTTGTGGGGTGTTGTTTTGTCCACTGACCCTGGTTGTTTCATGACCTGCTTTGGGTGTTAAATTTGACAAGGGGTGCTTGTGAATTTCTACCGATGGGGAAAGCTATGGGATCTATCTGTCAGGACTCCTGGGTTCAATCGTAGGTTCTGGTTAAGTGTGGTTGAGCAGAAAAGGATTCCCAGGCTCTCCTGACTCTAACCCACTAGTTCCCACTCCCCTCCCAGAGCTGGGAGAGAACTCAGGAGTCCAGACCCTTTGTCATCCCTCAGTTCAGGTCTGTGCAGAGCCTGGTGCGACAGGGACCCCGATGTTTCTCAGGAGCGAGAAGATCTGTGCAGCACTGAGCACCATGGGGTGGGGTCCCTTTGCTACTATGGTACTTTCTGCAGTTTCTGTGGTGGGCTGAAACGTGCCGAGTTGCTCGGGGCTCTGTCTTCACTTTCACCCCTGCGCATCGTGGTAAGAAACAGGAAATTCAGCATCTTGCACGACTGCAGCTTTTGCAAAGGTGGCAGCAGGTGGGCCTGGGGGGAGGGGGGACCAGGGGTGAGTTACAATTAGCTACAGAAATGTCAGAGTCGGGGGCATGTGCGACACACAAATAACTGACCACGGTTTCCGTCCCGTCAGCTGGAGTCGATCTCTAGGCGCTCAGCTTGCAGTGCCAAAAATGCTTCTAGCCCTCACAGGTGCAAAGAAATCTCTCTAACCAGGGGTGAGTGGGACCCATGCCTGAGTCTGCAGAGAGCGTGAGCTGATCGCTCTGAGAGGGGGGAGCTGCCCCGAATGTGATCCAGGCAGTGATGGGAGTGGGCTGGCTCGGGGGGGGGGGGGTGTCTATCCTGCTAGAATTTTACTTTCCACCCAAATTTGCAATTTCTCACCTTTTTGTCCCAATTCAGGAGAAAAACAAGTGTTAAAATATAGATGGAAAATCTGTTTTCTGAACATCTGACCAGGGAGTGCTTGAAATTCCACCCAACATCCCTTCCTCATGTAGTCTGAGACGGGGTGAACAGCCTTATTTTCGAGCCTTCTATCACCTCCTCTTCTCTGTTTCAATCTCTCGTCCTACACCGAGTCGGGACCTAGGGTGTTTTCAAAACAAACATTTGCACTTTGGAAAAGTCAAAAGCCTGAAGAAACTCGCCCCGTTCGTTCTGCTAGAACTTTCCTCGCAGCAAGGTGAGTCGTACATTCACAAGACAAATATATGTCTGAGTGCAAATGTGTTTGTTTCAATAACGTTGATATTTACGTAAGGAGAAGCAGATATATTTCATAAATGCAACTACCACTGGGGTGAAGCTTGACAGGTATTATTATATATAGAACATTATTTTTCTAAAAAAAAATCATTATTTCCCATAAATGCAGCTAGCACTGGGGTGGAGCGTATTGTGTCAGCAATTATATATAGATGTAAACACACACACATATATACATATACACACACACACACTTTTTGTCCATGAGAAAACATATCATTTTCCATAATTATTTTTTTTCGAAAAATATCTTGGCTAAAGAGAAACATTTTCCCCCAAAGTATTTTCCTTTTTAAAGTGATATCGTGTTTGTCAAGGAGAACAGTTCACAAAGATATTTTTCTGTAGAAAGCAATTTCTGCATGGAAGAACATTTTCCAGGAGAGAGTTTTCATTAAAAATGCTGAATTTAAAAGCTCTTGTGTTCCAGAAATGTTTGACTTGATAGAACTGTTTTTAAATAAGCGAAGGGAAAACCTCTGGGCCGGATCCCAGCTGGTGTCAAGCAGCCGCGCCTCCACTGACCTCAGCGGGGCCAGGTACTGAGCATCTGGAAATCCGTTCCACTGAAGTCAGAAGCGCTACGGCCGACGGATCCCAGCAGGGATCTGGCCCCATTGACTTAGATGGAGCTACGGCCAATTGACTCCCTGGCTGATCGTTTCTCCTGTGCTCTCTCTCTCCGCTGCTGTGTTCTCCTTGGGTTTCTGCATCTTCTCCCTCTGCTGCTGGACAGGACGGGACAGTGTCCTGCTGCTCCCTCAGCTCTCCATTCGGCTGTCGGACAGATGGACCGCTCAGCAAGCTTCTCTCTGCTTTTCTCTCCTTCTCATCACTGTCCAGTCGCTCTCCACCTACCCCTTGGCTGTCTGCTGACACACTGACTTTTATACCGACCTGTCAGGACTGTCTTGTGCATGACAACTGCCCACATTCCAAACGGTCTGTTCTGTTTTTAGCCCGCAGCCGTTGTTTAGCTCAGTGTTTGGATCGGCTGACCTTTCCCCTACTTTGGTTTTCCCGCCAGTTCTACTTTTTAGTGCTATGGGATCTGCAGCTTCGAATGAGGGCCTGACTCTTGCTTAATTAAGATGGAAGTCAGGGATACACCATGGAGTCTGGGGAATTCCTCTGGTATCAGCAACATCCACTCAGGTGTTCGACCTGAAAGTTATCGCATGTTGTTTCCCACGTTTAGGCAAAAAGGAAAGCAGCTTAGAGGGTAGCATAAGTAAATCTCAAAATTCAGGGCCAAGAGTTCGTCAGTTTCTTGTGTGTTTCTCAAGTGAGTTTGGTGTCCCTGTTTTTCAAAGGAGAGTGTATTTGCTTCGTAAGTAGAGAGGAACTGACTGATTTGCGAATACTGCAACTGTGTCTGTAACAACCTGATGTTCCAGGAGAGAAGTGGAGGGAAGACCAGGAGGCCACAACTGTTGCTCAGAATCTGAAAGGTCTGACTCAGATGCATGGGAAGCCAGAGGCTGGAATTAGCTCCGCACTTCCTGGATGTGGGCTGAGGATGGGCAGGAAGTTCCTCGGTCAGCAGAAAACTGGATTCGAGCCTGAAGGGGAAGCTAAATTGTGGTGAATCAAAATTCTAGTGAAATCCTCCAGTGCCACTGGGTTATGACCCCACTGGGGACTCATTTCCTGGGGCTGCCGGCCCCATCCCTGAGCCAGTCACCTTTCTTATTCCTCAGGTACACGAGCAATCCCAGGACCACGAAGACCAACCCGAGCACGGAGCCCACGACCCCAGCCAGCCTCTTGCCCCTGGCAGAGTCAGTCTGTGCTTCTGTGAAAACAAGAGCAGAGATGGTTTGGGCTCAGCCCAGCTTCTCCTTCCCTTTGTCACGTCCCCGCTCTCTGCCCCCGTGGTGGGGATGATGACCTGACACAGGCCCATCGCCTGAGGGGCTCCATAGAGCTAGGGGTGCCCCTGCGGGCTCAGGGGTGGCCCCACACTCAGAGGCTCTTACCCCAGTGCACGGTGAGGGGGCCCCACAGGCTCATGGGCTCCACCTGGCAGGTGTAGACGTCCCTGCTCCGGGGGGTCATCTCCAGCATCAGCAGGATCTGGAAGGTCCAGTCTCCATTGTGGAGCAGCTCCGCGGACACCATCCCAGCCGTCTACTCCTGCCCATTCTTGAACCACTTCATTTCAATCCCTGAGAGGTAAAACCCCGTCACGGGGTCCCTCACACCCAGCTTTGGAGGGGCCCTGCCCCCAGGAGCTCTCAGCCCAGCCCAGCCAGCGACCTTGGAGCGGCCTCCCCGGCGCCCCACGGGCTGTAGTCTTGTCAGGGTTCCATGTGGGTAGCTGGGCCAATGTCCCACGGGCAACCCACTTGCTACCTGGGCACCCTAGCTCAGCCTGAACGCTGTGCCAGGACCCACTCCTGGTTCCCATGAACCCATCCGCGCCCACCGCCTTTGTGTCTGAAGCTGTGTCTGACCCCTGCTCCCAGGCCCTGGCTCCTACAGGCCCCAGTGGGGCCCGCTGGGGAGTCCCTCCCTGAAAGGTTTATTGAATGGCACAGGCCAGCGCCGGCTCCCTGCGGATCCTGGATCCCAGCGATCCCATGGCACCCCTAAGTGTCCAACGTGCCCCAAATGATCTAGAGGGAGAAGAATCCCACCCCCCACCCAGGGCCCTGATCTCCCTGGGCTCCGATCCAGTCCTGCCCTTGGGGCCCTCAGCTCTGGAGCCGAGCATGGATCTAGCCTGAAGGTCCATATCCCCAGGAGACCAATGCCCACGCCTGGGCCGGTGCCGCCCTCAGGCCCTGGACTCCCCCCTGGTCTAACATCCTGGTAGCCCCTGGAAGGAGAGAGCAGGGGGAGGGTTATGGGGTGTAACACCCCCACCCCCACCCCCTACCCCAGAGAGGGAGAGGACTCACCTGCGTCTGCTCCTCCACAGCGCCACGGCCATGGCGGCTACGGCCACAACCCCCAGGGCGATGCCCACGGCCAGGCCGGGGCCCCAGCCCCTGCTGTGCCCTGTAAAACAGGGGGGGCCGTGCTGGGAACCGGGACAGGAGCATGGGCCCTGTTCCCCCTGCCTCCCCCGCAGTGCTCCCTGTGCCCCCCACCCCAACCCACTGCCCTCAGCCCCCCACCCTGTTCCATCAGCCTCCCCCGCAGTCCCCCCTGATCCCCCCACCCCAACCCACTGCCCTCAGCCCCCCACCCTGTTCCATCAGCCTCCCCCGCAGTCCCCCCTGATCCCCCCACCTCCAACCCACTGCCCTTGGCCCCCCCCACCTGGTTCCATCAGCCTCCCCCGCAGTCCGCCCTGTACCCCCCACCCCAACCCACTGCCCTCAGCCTTGCCCTACCCTAAATCTCTTTCTTCAACCTCCCCCGTCATCCCACCCCCATCGCTCCCCCTGCTGTCCCACCCCCTCATCTTCCCCCATTCCAATCCTGCTCCCCTATGTCTCATCCCCTCCAGACCCTTGCCCCTCTTCCTAACCCCCCTGACCCTCCCCAGCCCTGCCCCATTGTCTCCCCCTGCCCCACTGCACACAGCTCTCTCTACCCTGTCCCATTCATGCTCCCCTCACCCACACCCTGCTCTCCCCATCCCAGTCCTGTCCTATCCCCCTCAGCCCCCACCCTGCTCCCCCCATCCCAGTCCTGTCCCATCCCCCTCAGCCCCCACCCTGCTCCCACAGTCCCAGTCCTGTCCCACTCAGTTCCTCCACCCTGCTTCCGCTGGTCCATCACCACACATCCGCTGACACCCTTGACCTCCCTCCACCCGAATCCCGCTGCCTGGACCCACCCCCGTCCCACTCAGGACGTGCAGGAAAAGCCCCCAGGGACCATGACCGCCCCCTCCCCTCCAGGGATGTGCACCTACCCCAGGGGATCAGCAGGCTCTGGCCCCCCAGGCTGCTGTGCTCCACCCGGCAGGCGTAGCTGTGCCCGTCGCCCGGCTCCACGGCCAGGGAGCTGCGCAGCTGGTAGGTCAGGTCCGCGTTGGGCAGGATCCCGCTGGAGCTCAGCCACCAGCCCGGCCCCACCTCCTCCCCGTCCTGCAGCCAGGCCACGCGGACGGGCCGGGGGTAGAAACCGGTGACCCGGCAAACCAGCAGTAACGGCGCGGGGGTCCCGGCTTGGGGAGGCGCTCGGGCAAACACCACGGCGACCGGCCGCTCTGAGACAGGGGGAGAGAGACGGGGCGGGGGAAAGGGGACGATTCAGTCTGAGCCTCAGGGACTCACTAGCCAAACCCAGCTCCATCCCCCGGGGTCAGGCGTTGGCCCCACTGTCCTGGCCAGACCCTGCAGTTACCAGTGGTGAGGGAATCCCCCTTCACTTCCTGTCCTAAACTGCTGTTCAGTGTGGCTATGAACGGCTACTGCGCTCCACCCCAGCTATAGCTGCATTTGTACACCAGGCAAGGGGTCTCTGGATAAACAGTCCCCTGCCCCACCCCAGAGGGGGCTGCATCTCACAGCTGGGCGAGGGATCCCCATGTAAATAGCTCGCATGCCCCACCCCAGAGGTGGCTGCATCTCAGCGAGCAGGGAGTGGTGTCCAGCCTCACCTTGCCTCTCCAGAGACTCTTTCCCATGCTGGACAAAGCTCTTGAGCTCATTGACACACGTCGTTCTCAGGAGAAACGGAAGCGTGATGGCCACCGCTCTGTTGCAGTTAAGAATCTCCAGGGCTTTGAGCGTCAGCTTATGCCCCTGCCGAGTGACCCATTTGCCGGTGTCCATGTCAAAGCTGACGAAGTCCTCGCCGTTCATCCCAGCATCACAGAATTGCCTCGAGGTGCCGTTGGGGTGGAGCTCGCAGCCCTCGGTGAACTGGGTAACAAAGGGGTCTGGAACAGGAAGGGCAGGGGGGACAAGGACAGGCCGTCCAGAGGTCACCGGGACGGGGGTAGGGGCAGAAATAGAGAGATGCGGGGGGGAAATAAAGACACAATGTCAAGTGCAATGAGGATGTTGGGCCACAAGATGGGGGCTGGATTGTGGGGGGCCCTGGTTCCAGTTCAGGGTACGCTGCAGTTTCTGTTTCAAGCTGTTTTTTTCAAAGTGTTCTAAGGTCCACATGCATTGTCGAATTGGCTCGAAAATCGCTATGAGACATCGGGGCCTGAGGCAGAGTTTGTGGTGCTAATTTGGAGTGACTTCATCGGGGGGATCCTGAGATACAGACCCCGTCCCAGATAAATGCTTAATTATTTAGAACGTTATTTGTGATGCTCGAGAGAAAACTGTGGCCCTGAGCCTCAATACACTCACATCCCCGGGCTCCCCTCAGCTCAGAGCCGCCCCGGTGGCAAGGACACGTTTGGCTTCCCGAGGTTACACAAGTCACTGGGCCTTGGTTGTGTGTGTGGAGCGGTACGCCGGGCGGTGGTGCACCTCTGCCCACAGACGGTTCACACCTCTGCCAGGGGTTCTTTCCTCGGCAGCGACTCAGGGCATGACACACCGAGTCACACGCTCGCTCAGTGGGAGAGGCTGTAACCTCTGAGCCCCGGGAGGACCCGTCCGAGCCCCGTCACCGAGAGGGTCCTGCGGCTGTGAGCTGTGATCACCGGGCCGGCTGTCACGCTGTCGTGAAACGCACATGCCCCGGCAGATTGCCGTGAAACTAGCTCTGCCCCACCAAGGTGCAGGGGAGACTTTGGGGTGCAAATCTGGGGGCAGGTGGTTAAGAGGTTCCTGAGAGGAAGTCTTGCCCGAGGACCTGCTTTTAGTGCTCCAGCATCAGACACCCGGCGCAGGCCCTGGGCTGAGCCGCTGAGAAGAGGCGTGCTGGGCTCTGTCCCATGCCCCGGGGCAGCGCTGGCTGTGAGGGGGGGAGGCATGAGCTCAGCTCTGCATTTCCTGCCCATGTGTCAGTTTTCAAGGTTGAGGCAGGACAGGTGGCACGTTGAGCAGCCTTCCCCTTCCTCTCCACTTCCCTCTCCTTCGACAAAGGCCTTTGGTAGGGCACATGGTCGCGAAAGACCATGAGCCTAGGGTCAGGGGCTGGGACATGGGGCCTTTCCCCTCTAGGGCGCACAGGCTACAATCCGGCCCCAGAGCAGGGGACTGGCTCAATGGGGTGGAGAATGGGACACGGGGCCTTTCCCCTCTAGGGGACGCTGGCTCCATCCAGCCTAAAGGCCAGGGCCTGGCTGTCTTGCCCTCGATCCACCCTGTCAGGACACAGTTGCTGCTGTGAGCGTGTCAGTTCTCAGCTCCCTGGTGGGTGCGGGAAGGGACCCCCTCAGACTGCACCATACTCACAGCCCTCTCCTTCTTCCTGAGCCAGATCGTTCATCATACGGATGAAGTTGGACAGATAGGTATAGATCAACGTCTCCAGGTCCTGCCACACCTTCGGGGTGAGGCCCAGCCGGGCCCAGGGCTGCAGGAAGCGGATCTTGCAGGGGCTGCAGTCTAGGGAGTGGGTCTCCAGGTCGCCAACCAGGGCTGTCCCCAGTATGTCCGTGGAGCTGGCGTTGTGGAAGATGATGGTTTGGAACAGCCGGAGGGTGAGAGACCCTGGGGGGACAGGAGGGGAGGCTGTGGGGAGGGGAGAGGAAACAAGTGGAGGATAAAGCAGGTGGGGAGAGGGATTAATGAATCTCCGTCTCCTTAATGCTCCCTGCTGACCCCTAACCCGCCTCCCCGCTCCTCCTACACCCCCGGCAAGGGTCACTAGCCCAGCATGGTGCTGCCCCACCCTGGCATTACACCATCTGCACCCCCTCAGTAGCAAAAAGGGCGGGGGGGTCCCCGCTTACCGGCCAGAGCCCCCCATGCCCAGGGGAGGAGCAGCAGAGGGAGCAGCATCCCAGCAAGGGAATACGGGCTCAGGCAGGTGTCCGGGCCGCGGGACGAGGGGCCCAGGGTTGCACACTTGTGCTCTCGGTTCCTCCCAGGTCGCAAATCTCTCTGCCAACTTCTCTCTTTGTCTGTCTCTGCTCAGCGCCGTGCCCGCAGCTGCCAGCCCCGAGCCAATCAGGGCAGAGGGAGTCGGGGAGCGGCGGCAGCGCAGGAAGGGGATCCCCGGCAGGAAGAGCAGAACCAGGCCCTGAGCCAGGGTCAGTGTGTGTGAGACGCCCCCTCCATCTCCTCTGCCCTGGGGCAATGGGGCCAGTCCTGCCTGCCAGGGGACAGCGCCCCCCACTTAGGGCTTGATTCACCCGCAGACAAACCAGCCACGCACCTAGACCTTGAATTGGTGGGGGGTGGCCCCAAAATTACAGGCCAGCGTCCTCCTTCTCACCCCACCCAGGGGCTCTGCCTCCCCACAGCTGCACCCTCTGACGGGGAACCGCACCCCGAACCTGGCCTGCCGCGGGTGGGGGGCGGGGGGAGACTTGGGGTGGTGGTGGTGGTGGAAAGCAACCCAGCCCCCACTCACCCCGCAGTGGGGCTCCTGTCCCATGGGGCTGGGCCTGGCTCCCCCCGCAGGGGCTGCACCTGAGTGACGGGGGGAGATGGGGTGGGGGCAGGGGAGAAGGGTCAGAGCAGAATCGAGGGCAGAGCCCCCCAACTGTCCCCTCATCCCAATGGCCCCTCCCCCAACCTGCCTCTCCCAATAGCCCCTCCCCTTCCCCTCCTGATAGCCCCTCCCCCTCCATCCCGATGGCCCCTCCCCTTCCCTCTCCCAATAGCCCCTTCCTCTCCCTGCCCGCTTTCCTATTAGCCACACTCCTGCTCCCTGCCCCCCCGTTCCTGCTCATTAGCCCCTCCCACTCCTTGGCCCCGCCTCCTTATTCTTCTCCCAGGCCCCTCCCTTTCCCTCACTGGCTTGGCGGGACAGCCTATTAGAAGGCGCCATCCTGTTTAAATGTCACTAGTTGCCGGGCAGAGTCAGCCGGGGCAGCATGAGGGAGAACTGGCGGGGATGAAAAAGGGCGGGAAACGGGCGGGGAAGCTCCGCGAGGCGCCAACGGCCACTGAGAGCACGAGGCGGGAAGGGCCAACTGTCACCTGAGAGGGTGGGAGGGGGCAGGGCCAACTGTCACCTGAGAGGGTGGGAGGGGGCGGGGCCAACTGTCACTTGGAGTCCTGGCTCCCAGCCCCCCGGCTCTAACCACTAGACCCCACTCCCTTCCCCGAGCTGGGGAGAGAACCCAGGAGTCCGGGCTCCCAGCCCCAGCCCCCCCACTCAAACCTGCTCCACCCTGCTCTTCCCCTAGATGTGGGACAGAGAACCCAGGAGTCCGGACCCCTTTGTCATGGTTCAGCTGGGGGCTGTGCAGAGCCTGGCATACCAAGGGCGCTGAGCTTGTTTCGGGGTGTGTGGGGGGGGTGTCTGTGCTGAACCTGGCACGACAGGGGCCCCGATCTCTTTCAGGGGGATCTGTGTAGCGCCCGGGGGCCCCTCCATTGGCTACGGCTGCCGTTTCTGTGGCAGGCCGGAGCGCGCCGAGTGGCTCGGGGCTCTGTCTGCCCTTGAGCTCCTGGTGAGAAACAGGAAATTCAGCAGCGTTCACGGCCGCCGCTTGTGCAAAGGCAGCTGCAGGCGGGGCGGGGGGTGATTTACAGTCAGCGACAGACGTGTCGGAGTCGGGGCCGGGTGCGGCGCACAAACGACTGACCACGGTTTCCGTCCCGCGAGCCGGAGTCGATCTCCAGGCGCTCAGCGTGCAGAGCCAAAAAGCACCTCTAGCCCTCACGAGTGCAAAGAAATTTCTCCAAACCGGGGCGGGGGGGACCCATGCCTGAGTCTGCAGAGACCCTGAGCTGGTCGCTCTGGGAGGGGGGCGCTTCCCTGACTGTGATCCCGGCAGTGATGGGGGTGGGCTTGCTCTGGGGGGCAATAACCTGCTAGAACTAGGGAAAGCACACAGGAGTCTGAGCTACCACCCTCCTCTGCTCTAACCACTAGACCTCACTCCCCTCTCTGTGTACGTGCAGCACAAAGCACATGGGTGTCACCCTCCAGCGAGGTGTTATTGGCAGCAAACAAGGCCGATTCAGTTTAGATTTTCTGGGCTTCCTTCTGCAAATGTAACTCTCCCCATCTCGAGGTGCAACCCTAAGACCTGGGAAAGTCTCAATGCCCTCGCGTGGGCACCCTCATTCTGCCCCCTTCCACTCCACTGAGCCAGTCCCCCAGCTCTGGGGCCAGATTGTAGCCTGTGCGCCCTAGAGGGAAAGGCCCCATGTGCCAGCCCCTGACCCGAGGCTCAAGGTCTTTCATGTCCCCTATCAAAGGCCTTTGTCGAAGGAGGGGGAAGGCTGCTCATGGTGCCCTGTCTGAATGTTGAAAACTGACCCCTCTAGGAAGGGGTCACCCAACAAAGAATGGGATACGCAGGAAATGCAGAGATAAGATAATGCCTCCCCATTGTGAGAGGAAAGGACCGAAAGGCAAAGGAATATATGTGGGATAAGGCAAGAGATTCCCGTGCTTCCTGTTTCCTTAGATGCGACCCTCCCTATCCAGCACCTGTCATCTGGTGGGTTGGATCTTCCCACAAAGAGTCCCTCCATCTCGAATAACGAGGAGTCAGTTGCGATAAGGTGGAAAACAAATGAAGTGTAGTGAGCGATTGGTGTACAATGAATGCGGCAAAGCAAAGGAGGGAGTAAACAGGCAAATGTTGCAATACAGTGATTTCCCCCAAATAAACCCTATAAACAGGACAGCAGCTGAAGGTGGCTGGTGGTAAGTGGGATGTGGCTGTCTGGCCTTCTCTTCTCCTTGCAGGGGATGGCAACGTAGGCGCAGAGCTGCGGAAGGAAAACCCGAGCCCCCTCTACCACGGGGATGGGGAGGTGAGTGCAAGTCAGACCCTCACTGTCACTCAGAGGGACAGCCGCTGAGCAGGGCTCGGGGCAGACTTATATACTCTGGCCCGGGAAACCCCGTAGAAGGAGCAGAAAACCCCTCCTGGGAAACCCTGTGGAAAAGGCGGTAAAAACCAGTTCTATCCAGAAGTTGTTTACCCCTTCTGAGGAGAAATAAAAGGCGGGAACACTGTGATCAGCTGGATCACATGGGCACAAATTCCATTTTGAAAATCAACATGGCATCCTGAAATTATACACAACATACAAAATGGACAAAATGCAACAATCACCCTCGCAGCCAGCGCTGCCCCGGGGCATGGGACAGAGCCCAGCACGCCTCTTCTCAGCGGCTCAGCCCAGGGCCGGCGCCGGCTGTCTGATGCTGGAGCACTAAAAGCAGGTCCTCGGGCGAGTCTTTCTCTCAGGAACCCCTTCACCACCTGCCCCCAAATCTGCACCACAAACTCTTCCCCTGCACCTTGCTAGTTTCACGGCAATCTGCCGGGGCATGTGCGTTTCACGACAGCGTGACAGCCGGCCCGGTGATCACAGCTCACAGCCGCAGGACCCTCTCGGTGACGGGGCTTGGACGGGTCCTCCCGGGGCTCAGAGGTTACAGCCTCTCCCACTGAGCGAGCGTGTGACTCGGTGTGTCATGCCCTGAGTCGCTGCCGAGGAAAGAACCCCTGGCAGAGGTGTGAACCGTCTGTGGGCAGAGGTGCACCACCGCCCGGCGTACCGCTCCACACACACAACCAAGGCCCAGTGACTTGTGTAACCTCGGGAAGCCAAACGTGTCCTTGCCACCGGGGCGGCTCTGAGCTGAGGGGAGCCCGGGGATGTGAGTGTATTGAGGCTCAGGGCCACAGTTTTCTCTCGAGCATCACAAATAACGTTCTAAATAATTAAGCATTTATCTGGGACGGGGTCTGTATCTCAGGATCCCCCTGACGAAGTGACCCCAAATTAGCACCACAAAATCTGCCTCAGGCCCCGATGTCTCACAGTGATTTTCGAGCCAATCTGATGTTGCACGTGGATCTTAGAGCACAAATCAACTTTAAACAGTAACTGCAACCTGTCCTGCCCCACAATCCCACTGCCATCTGGTGACCGAACGTCCTCATTGCACCTAACATCTCTCTATTTCTGCCCCGGTGACCTCTGGACCATCCCCCTGCCCTTCCTCTTCCAGACCCCTTTGTTACCCAGGGCTCCTGAAAACAACTTGTGTCAATAAGACTAAGAGCTTTGTCTACTACGGGAAAGGGTCACGGGAGAGGCAAGCTACTCCCCACTCGCAGATATGTAGCCCCCTCTGGGATTGGTAGAGGGCTATTTATAGAGGGATCTCTTGCCCGGTGTACAAATGCAGTCATATCTGCGGTGGAGCGATTTCATTGCCGCACTGCACAGCCGTTTAGGACAGGAAGTGAAGGGGGATTCCCTCACCACTGGTAACTGCAGGGTCTGGCCAGGACAGTGGGGCCAACGCCTGACCCAGGGGGATGGAGCTGGGCTTGGCGAGTGAGTCCCTGAGGCTCAGACTGAATCGTCCCCTCTCCCCCGCCCCGTCTCTCTCCCCCTGTCTCAGAGCGGCTGGTCGCCGTGGTGTTTGCCCGAGCGCCTCCCCAAGCCGGGACCCCCGCGCCGTTACTGCTGGTTTGCCGGGTCACCGGTTTCTACCCCCGGCCCGTCCGCGTGGCCTGGCTGCAGGACGGGGAGGAGGTGGGGCCGGGCTGGTGGCTGAGCTCCAGCGGGATCCTGCCCAACGCGGACCTGACCTACCAGCTGCGCAGCTCCCTGGCCGTGGAGCCGGGCGACGGGCACAGCTACGCCTGCCGGGTGGAGCACAGCAACCTGGGGGGTCAGAGCCTGCTGATCCCCTGGGGTAGCTGCACGTCCCCGGGGGGGGGCGGGGGAGGGGGTGCAGTCATGGACTCTGGGGGCTCTTCCTGCATGTCTTGAGTGGGACGGGGGTGGGTTCAGGCAGCGGGATTGGGGTGCAGCGAAGCAGAGGGAGTGGGTGGGGGCTGTGGAGATGGACCAGAGGGAGCAGGATGGAGGAGCTGAGATCAAACACCTGAGTGGATGATGCTGATACCAGAGAAATTCCCCAGACTCCACGGTGTATCCCTGACTTTCATTTTAAATAAGCAAGAGTCAGGCCCATGTTCGAAGCTGCAGATCCCATAGCACTAAAAAGTAGAACTGGCGGGAAAACCAAAGTAGGGGAAAGGTCAGCCGATCCAAACACTGAGCTAAACAACGGCTGCGGGCTAAAAACAGAACAGACCGTTTGGAATGTGGGCAGTTGTCATGCACAAGACAGTCCTGACAGGTCGGTATAAAAGTCAGTGTGTCAGCAGACAGCCAAGAGGTAGGTGGAGAGCGACTGGACAGTGATGAGAAGGAGAGAAAAGCAGAGAGAAGCTTGCTGAGCGGTCCATCTGTCCGACAGCCGAATGGAGAGCTGAGGGAGCAGCAGGACACTGTCCCGTCCTGTCCAGCAGCAGAGGGAGAAGATGCAGAAACCCAAGGAGAACACAGCAGCGGAGAGAGAGAGCACAGGAGAAACGATCAGCCAGGGAGTCAATTGGCCGTAGCTCCATCTAAGTCAATGGGGCCAGATCCCTGCTGGGATCCGTCGGCCGTAGCGCTTCTGACTTCAGTGGAACGGATTTCCAGATGCTCAGTACCTGGCCCCGCTGAGGTCAGTGGAGGCGCGGCTGCTTGACACCAGCTGGGATCCGGCCCAGAGGTTTTCCCTTCGCTTATTTAAAAACAGTTCTATCAAGTCAAACATTTCTGGAACACAAGAGCTTTTAAATTCAGCATTTTTAATGAAAACTCTCTCCTGGAAAATGTTCTTCCATGCAGAAATTGCTTTCTACAGAAAAATATCTTTGTGAACTGTTCTCCTTGACAAAAACGATATCACTTTAAAAAGGAAAATACTTTGGGGGAAAATGTTTCTCTTTAGCCAAGGTATTTTTTGACAGAAATAATTATGGAAAATGATGTGTTTTCTCATGGATAAAAAGTGTGTGTGTGTGTATATGTATATATGTGTGTGTGTTTACATCTATATATAAGAGCTGACACAATATGCTCCACCCCAGTGCTAGCTGCATTTATGGAAATTCATGATTTTTCTTGATAAAAATAATGTTCTCTATATAATAATACCTGTCAAGCTTCACCCCAGTGGTAGTTGCATTTTTGAAACATATTTGCTTCTCCTCACGTAAATATCAACGTTATTGAAACAAACACGTTTGCACTCGGAAATATATCTGTCTTGTGAATGGACGACACACCTTGCTGAGAGGAAAGTTCTAGCAGAACGAATGGGACGAGTTTCTTCAGGCTTCTGACTTTTCCCCAGTGCAAATGATTGTTTTGAAAACACCCTAGGTCCCGACTCGATGTAGGGGGAAAGATTGAAACAGAGAAGAGGAGGTGATAGAAGGCTCGAAAATAAGGCTGTTCACCCCGTCTCAGACTACATGAGGAAGGGGTGTTGGGTGGAATTTCAAGCGCTCCCAGGTCAGATGTTCAGAAAACAGATTTTCCATCTATATTTTAACACTTGTTTTTCTCCTGAATTGGGACAAAAAGGTGAGATATTGGAAATTTGGGTGGAAAGTAAAATTCTAGCAGGAGAGACCCCCCCCCCCGAGCCAGCCCACTCCCATCGCTGCCTGGATCACATTCGGGGCAGCTCCCCCCTCTCAGAGCGATCGGCTCAGGCTCTCTGCAGACTCAGGCATGGGTCCCACCCGCCCCTGGTTAGAGAGATTTCTTTGCACCTGTGAGGGCTAGAAGCATTTTTGGCACTGCAAGCTGAGAACCTAGAGATCGACTCCAGCTCATGGGACGGAAACCGTGGTCAGTTATTTGTGCGTCGCACCCGGCCCTGACTCCGACACTTCTGTAGCTGATTGTAACTCACCCCTGGTCCCCGCTTCCCTCCCAGCTACCACCTTTACAGAAGCTGCAGCCCTGAAAGAGGCTGAATTTCCTGTTTCTCACCACGATGCGCAGGGGTGAAAGTGAAGACAGAGCCCCGAGCAACTCGGCATGTTTCAGCCCACCACAGAAACTGCAGAAAGTTCCAGTCGCAAATAGACCCTCCCTCATGCTGCTGAGTGTTGCACAGAACCCTCCCCTCTGGGAAAGATCGGGACCCCTGTCGTGCCAGGCTCTGCACAGACCTGAACTGAAGGATGACAAAGGGTCTGGACTCCTGGGTTCTCTCCCAGCTCTGCGATGGGAGTGGGGACTAGGGGGTTAGAGTCAGGGGGGCATGGGAGTCTTTTTCTGCTAGACCACACTGAACCAGAACTTAGGATAGAACCCAGGAGTCCTGACTCCCAGCCCTCCCCCCAGCTCCACCTCTCCTCACTCTCTCCCCACAGCTGCAGTGTAACGGTGCGGTCCATGGGAGCCAGCTGAGGTCACTCAATCAGGGTGAACGGCAAACAGAACGAGGAAGACAAACCCCAACAATGGTGGATATTCCAATACTTAGATTTACCCAGGCAGCCCCAAACAGCCTCTGTACGACCTCCCTGGTTACTCAGAAGTCCAAACAACAGAGTTCCCTTAAACTGCCCGGCCTCGTTGCATTTCAAAGCTCTATTCATTTACAGATCTGTCTAAGCAGCCTCTAAAGTTCGGCCATGGATCAGGTCAGTCTGGGAGTTCATTGACTCTTTCTGGCCCTGTCACCTTTCAATGAGATAGATTACGCTCCTAACGTCACACCCCCAACGCAAAATTGATGCAGGAAGGGATGACAAAACATCGCTGAGTGCATCCCAAGAGCTCCCCACCCTTGGTTCTGTCTTACTACAGCTAGTATTGGGTTCGAAGCCGTACCAGTGTAGAACAGAAATGGTTTATCCAAGTCACGTTGAATAACATGATTGAATCTCTTTATAAACTCAAGGTAAAACTTGGTGAGAAGAATAGTGGATTGGATCTGCTGTTGCAGCAGGATTCCCGTATGTCTCGTGATCTTGCCAAGAGCTAAAGAAAAGACCTACTGGATCCAAACGAGCTCCGGCAAACGTTTGGAACCCAATTAACATCAACTTAATGTAGATATTACTGTTGTTTATAGTACAGGAATCTTGGCATTTAGCCATGAAAGCAATATGGTCGTGTTCCTGTTTCCCTTCTCATACAAAAAGAACAGGAAGACTTGCGGCACCTGAGAGACTAATAAATTTATTTGAGCATAAGCTTTCGTGAGCTAGAGCTCACTTCATCGGAAAACATTTCTGTACAAAACATTTCTGTATAACGCATATAAAGACTGTCCGGAGCATGTTTGGTTTTTTAGAAGGAATACGCTGATGGCAAGAGATACGTGTTGCAAAAAATAAATATACCTCAGTATGTGAAAATAAAAGATATTAAGCAAAAATTCCTTTCTGTAAAATAATGTTATTCCTCATGACAAAATATCCCAGAGAGGGTAAGGAGCATGACCCAAGATGAGAGAATGAACTGAGGACTGAACCCAGGAGTCCTGGCTCGCAGCCCCCCAGCTCCCCTTGCTCTAACCACTAGACCCCACTCCCCTCCCAGCACGGGCCAGAGGAATGCACACCCCACCCCTCCACCGCATCCAGTCCTCATCCCCAGCCTCTTGCTGCAGCCATCTCAGAAGCTAAGGCAACAAAACTTTCCACCGGCCCCCCCCGAGGTGACATTTCCGGAGGATGCTGAGGCTGAGCTGAGCTGGGCTGCGGAGCTCCCCAGAGAGCAGGGACCATGGAGCAGCTGCCAGCCCTGAGCACCGTCCTCTGCGCCGTCCTCCTCATCCCCACCTGGGGAGCAGGTACTAATTTAACGTGTCCATCCATCTACCTACCGTACCCCTAGATCCATCTCTGTGTGTCCATCCATCTACCTACCCCATCCCTAGATCCATCTCTGTCTGTCCATCTGTCCTTCTACCCCACTCCACTATATTCAGCCCTATCTGTCCATATACCCTATCCCTAGATCCATATCTGTCTGTCTATCCATCGACCTACCCCATCCCTAGATCCATCTCTGTCTACCCATTCAGGCCTACCTCTACATCTCATCTATCTTTTTATCTATGTACCCATTCATCCCACCCCAAAAAGAATATCTATCTATCTATCTATCTAGATCTAGGGGTGGAGGATGCGTGCATGGATGCATAGATAGATATGGATATGTCACATCAGGTCAATGAGAAGTATTCTGTTTCCATAAAACAAATATTTCATTTCGGTATTGACTCTTCTTAATAATATCAAATCAAATCAGTCTGGAAATGCAAAATCAAATCATTCTCTTTTGACCCTATCAAAAATGCTTTCTCTGCCCCATTTTGAAACCAATTGTCACCCTTTCGATGAGACGGCATTTCCCAAGAGGAAAACGTTCCGTCAGGACAAATTCTGACTCCCTTTAGTTTGAAGCACAAATTGTATAACATGGAGGCATGTGTTTGTGGTGTATTTAAATAAGGTTAAAATGACAAACTGCCAATTTAATTTGTATGGGGGTTTCCTGGTCCTTGTAAGGGGGAAGCCGTTTCATTCCCCTCATTGTTTTGGTTGCCCTTCTCTGTACCTTTTGCAATTCTAATGTATCTTTTTTTGATTTGAGGTGACCAAAACTGCATGCAGGGTCCAAGGTGTGGGCGTACCATGGATTTATATAGAGGCAATAGGATATTTTCTGTCTTTTTCTGTCTCCCTTTCCTAATGGATGCTCACAGTCTGGTGACTTTTTTCACTGATGCTGCAGATGGAGTGGATGTTTGCAGAGAACTATCCACAACGACTCCAAGATCTCTCTTGAGTGGTATCAGCTAATTGAGACTCCATCAGTTTCTATGTATAGTTGGGATTCTGTTTTCCAATGTGCATGACTTTGCATTTACCACCCTTGAGTTTCATCGGCCATTTTGTTGCCCCGTCACCCAGTTTAGTGAGATCCCTTTGTAATTCCTCGCAGTCTGCTTTGGACTTAGCTGTCCTGAGTGATTTGACGCCTAACGTCTCTGTGAGCATCTGCCGTGCACAGAGCAGTGTTGATGTTGGGTCTCTGTTGGGGTGGAAGTGAAAGCCCTGTGCAGTGTGTTGTTATTGAGAGTGATGTGAGCAATGGCAAGGTGGACAGGAATGCAAGATTCTTTCCCCTTAGTTTCTTCTCTCCGTGCTGCTAAGGTTTCGGGCAGCTGGGGTGTGTCTTGGTACCAGTCGTCGTCATTTTCCTTTCCTGCTATAATGTTTATTGCCCTGGTTCACGAAGGTCTCACAGTGCTTCAGAGCCCTGTTGTTCTCCGAGCGTCCCCCGGCGAGACCGTGAACCTCAGCTGCTCCTTTGAGAACAGACAGGGCAGCGTGGTCAAAGCGACGTGGACCATAGCACCCGGGGTTGTGCTGGAATCTGACCATCCCTTCTACAGCGGACGGCTCAATATGTCCGACCTGGATCTGCTCCGGAAAGGGGAGGTCACGCTGACCCTGTCGGAGTTGGAGAAGCGGGACTCTGGTCTGTATCGGTGCCACATCAGCATCCGCCAGGGAGAGAGCGGGACAGGAGCGGGCACCGAGCTGCAGGTGATGGGGAGAAACCAGAGTGACACAGGTGAGGTGGGGAATGGGGGCACGGGGTCTTCCCCCTCTGCGGCCCCAGGGCAGGGGACTGGCTGGCTCAAGGGGCTGAGAATCTCCTAAAGCTCCTCTCCATCGCCCAGGTAAAGAACCTGCCCCTGTAGGGTGCTGCACCCGGGAGCTCCTGTACCAGGTCGCCATCGCCTTGGGGCTCCTTCTCATCCTCGGCCTGGTGGCCACCCTCCTCCTGAAGAGACGCCGAGGTACCAAACCGGAGCCTTCCTCCTGCTAAACTCCTGGCTCCCATGGGCCAGGGACTCTGCTAGTGAACGCACCCTAGCGTCTGTCCGCTGGGTCCATGTTGGGCTGTCTGTCCATATAACTAACCCCCCATGTCCTTCCTTCTCCTCCCATCCCTAGATCTCTGCAGCTTCCCTCTTCACCCGAGACTCTCTCTCACACTCCTCCGTTTTAACGTTTCTTTCTTCTCCCTTCTTCCGCAGCGCTGCCCCCCTCGCAGCCCCGCCAGCGGCAGCCGAAGGTGAGACAATGCAGGCTGGGCCCTGTTCCATACACTGCTTGGGTCTGGTCTCCGGGTGCCAATAAGGACTGGTAGAATACAGTGAGGGGAGAGAACCCAGGAGTCCTTGCTCCCATCCCCCCTGCTCTAACACCCCAGTCCCCTCCCAGAGCTGGGGATAGAACCCAGGAGTCCTGACTCCCAACCCCTCCAATCTGGGGTAACACTGTGGGATTTGTTCCCTGGGAGATGCCTAAATTGGCCAGAATTAAGAGACCAGATCTGGGGTGATGGCGCCCTCACAGCGTGTCTGTCCAACACAGGGCCATGGCAGCCGGGGGGCCAAGGAGAGCGAGAGCGTGCACTACTCAGAGTTTAAAATCCAGACTCCAGGACGCAGGGAACACACCTCCAACCACGCCCAGCGGCGCTGAGTCCCTCCGCACCCAGCACCACCTGAGTCCCTCACACTCGCAGCCACGCCGCCAGGAGGGAATTCCCCACAGGAGGAGACCCTCACAGGGTTTGAGGGAGAGCAGAAGAAAATTATGGGTGTGAAAGTCCATGTGAACCCCAACAAAACCCAACTAGCCCTGTCTACGGCAGGGAATAATCTACTAGGGCATGGATCTACCCTCAGGAAATGCCTTCTCCGGGGCCTCCTGGATATAACTATATCACGTCCCTGTGTGTTATTTCCCTGTCCTCTCCGGAGTGATTGCAACGCCTCCCTGTGGAGCGTGACCAGCTGGGGGTAATTATCGCAGCGTCTGGTCCCTCTTCCTAACTGAGCACGAAGAGAAACGTTCGCCCAGCTCAGCATCGTGTGGGCGGTGGAAGTGGTCTGAGCGACGAGCATGACTGCTCCAGCCAGCTGGAATGTCTCAAAGAAAGTGATTTTTTTTGTCTAAAAATTAAATAATTTCTTTGTGTGAAAAATTGTCTGTTTTCAGAGTTTTTGGAAAAATGTGTTTGGGTAAAAACTTTTGCTTTTTCTCCCTCACTTCCCTCTTCTTGTCGTGGTCCAAAATCTTACAATCATTTCCGAAAATTTGCTTTTCAGAAAATCACTTTTTTCCGTATGAAAAAAAAAGATATTTTCCTGAAAATTTGATATTTTGTTCTGGAATATCATCCCTCTCCCCCCCGCAGTGAAAATGTTTCATTTTATCCCTGAACGTTGGGACACTTCCCTCCCCTCCCAAAAACAATATTTTTTTTCATGAAAATCTTTTCTCCCCTGTAAATTGGAATTTTGTCCCCCCTGCAAATGTTATTTTTTAAAATGTTGCATGGGGGAAGAAGGAAAAAAGAGAGAAAAAGAAGGAACTTAATAAAAATCACTGGGGAAAATTAACCAACAATGTCGAGAAGTAATTGCAAAAAGAAAAGGAGGAGTTTTGGCACCTTAGAGACTAACCAATTTATTTGAGCATACGCTTTTAGGAGCTATGCATCCGAGATGCATCCGATGAAGTGAGCTGTAGCTCACGAAAGCTCATGCTCAAATAAATTGGTTAGTCTCTAAGGTGCCACAAGTCCTCCTGTTCTTTTTGCGAACACAGACTTACACGGCTGCTACTCTGAAACCTGAGAAGTAATTGAAACACCAAGGGGGAAATTGGTCTCTGATTTTTTTCCCCTTTGGGTATTTACCATTTTTGTGGGATTTTTGTCCCTCAACCACTTTTGTCCCCTCCCCACCTATCACCTCCCCATTGTCCCTGACCTGGTGTAGCCAGACAGCCAGCCCCCTCCCCCCCCCCCCCAGACCAGCATTGCTGGAAACACAGGAGGAAGCAGGAACAGGGCACTTAACATATATTCCAGCACAGCCTTTGAAGCTGTGAAAGCACAGGTGTGCTGCTACAATGTGCCTCTGGGAACAGATACAAGGATTAAGCTCACAGCAGGCAGAGGCCCTGTGACAGACATGGCTCGTAGCCCCTACTAAATAGCGTGATGCACACACACCAACATCCTAGGTGGGAAAATATTTACCCTGATAAAAGAAATGTCCAGTAGTCGAAACTTATTGTTTCTCTCCCTTGCAAGTGTAAACTACTCTTGCGAAAGCTGGCGTCACCCCGACAGACCAGCCTCAATTTGGCATAAGAAAGGAGAAAGAGAATAAAGGAGTACAGAGGTATAAGTAGGGGACCTACAGCACCATGATTTTTGAGTGCTTTTCACTATCTATCTGCTGGTCAGATAAGTGACAGCCTCCCAAGGCTTCTGCAGCTAAGAGGGTCCCTACGCCTTGTCCCTTATTCGTCTTTCCGCGGAATTCAGTGACCGATCCTGGCTTGGCACCGCTGGAATCGAGAGATGCAAGGAGGGTAAGAAGCACCCACACCTGATCTCCTACCTTTAGTGTACACATATTTTGAAATAGAGCTCTATACTTTGCTTTCTTTCTTTGGGATTGTGGCTTCAGTTTTGTAACTTGTTTGTGTATGTAACATCTCTACATTTAAATAAGTAGGCACTAGCAATTTTGTAACCACATGATTAGAATCTAGCTTAATAAATTTTGGTAACCATTTGTGCATAAGCCTGACTTGTTTTCTCTGGTTTACTGTAAAGCAGCCAACACAATTAAAGAACCTCAGCCGTTTTGGCTCTAAAGCCTGGCCATTAGGTGAGAGTACTAAGAGCCTAGCGTTGAGTTGTGCCGCCTCCACGGGGCAAACTCTTGGGGCACCTGTCAGTCAATCCTGGCTGCCCGCTGCGAAGGAGCTCTGAGCTCTAGCAGTTAAAGTCACGGGTGGTTAGGACCTTGGGGCATCCGTCAGCCTAGCCCGGGCTGCCCGCCGCGAAGGGACAGTGCGTCCTAGCGGTTAAAGTCACGGATGGTATAAACGGGCATAGCTGGCACCTCACCAAACATCCTTGGCCGTCGGCTAACACCTGGGGAAGGGGACTCACTCCCTTTCTGATACCCCGCCCCAAATACATCCCGGAACCTTCCAATGCGGCTCTTGTTTCCCACCCGGACCCCATGAGGAACTATGGGCAAGTCCTTGGTTTAGGTTAGAGGGATCGATGCCACTTCCGGTTTCTTTCCGCCCTCACTGAGATCCACTTCCACTGTCTCCCCCTCCCTTTGAAGCGTTAATACCAGTTGCACCCGCCCCCCCCCCCGCTTTAAATCCTGGGGGATCCACCACACCCCGGAACCCTCCCCCTCGTCTTTCCCACCCGGATCATCGAGAGTGTGGCACCCAACTGTGGGCAAGTCGTCTGTGGCTATAGTCCTGACGCCACATCCGGTCCACTCCCGCCCTGCCTTGGACCCACTTCATGGACGGTCTTCTGTCCCCCTCCCCCCCCACCTGCTCTCCTTGGGGCCATTTAACCGCTGCAGAACCAAACACACCCCGAAACTTTCCCTCGAGGCCTCCTGTTTCCCACCCGGACCCTGTCGGGCTTTGCACCAAGGCTGTGGGCAAACGCCCCATCGTGGCAGGCGGCGTGACACCGCTTCCACGTCACTTCCGCCCTCCTTGTGGCCTCCTGGCCTCCCCTCCACTTCTCCTCTCCTGGAACATCAGGTTGTTACAGACACAGCTGAAGTGTTCGCAAATCAGTCAGTTCCTCTCTAGATATGAAACAAACACACGTCCCCTTTGAAAAATATGGAGACGAAACTCACTTGAGTAACGCACCAGAAACTGATGAACTCTTGACCTTGCATTTTGAGATTTCCTTATGCTACCCCCTGAGCTGCTTCCCTTTTTGTCTAAACGTGAGAAACCAGGTGCAATAACTTGCAGGTCGAACACCTGCGTGGAGGATGCTGATGCCAGAGAAATCCCCCGGGCTCCATGGTGTATCCCTGGCTTTCATTGTAAACGAGCAAGAGTCAGGCCCACGCGCGGAGCGGCAGATCCCACAGCGCTAACAGGTAGAATTGGCGGGAAAAGCGAAGGGGGGCAAAGGTCAGCCGATCCGAACGCTGAGGGAAACAACGGCTGCGGGCTAAAAACAGAACGGACCGTCTGGAAGGCGGGCAGTTGGGCAGCAGAGGCGCCAACCGCGGCCTCCCAACTCGACCCCCGTCTGCCCCCGGTCCCGCCCCGACTCCACCCTTGCCCCGCCCCCATTCCAACCCCCTTCCCCAAATCCCCGCCCCATCCCGAGAGTGCGCCGAGTCCCCGCTCCTGCCCCCTCCCTCCCGGAGCTTGTTCCGCCACGAAACAGCTGTTTTGCGGCAGCAAGTGCCGGGAGGTGGGCGGAGAAGCAGGGACAGGACGCGCTTAGGGGATGAGGCGGAGGTTCGGTGACGTGAGGTGAAGGGGTTTTTAAATGAAGCATTTTTAAGGAAAACTCTCTCCTGGGAAATGTTCTTTCCATGTAGAAACTGCTTTCTACAGAAAAATATCTTTGTGACCTGTTCTCCTTGACAAAAACGATATCACTTTTAAAAGGAAAATACTTTGGGGGAAAAAGTTTCTCTTTAGCGAAGATATTTTTAGAAAAAAATAATTATGGAAAATGATGTGTTTTCTCATGGACAAAAAGTGTGTGTGTGTGTGTATATGTATATATGTGTGTGTGTTTACACCTATATATAAGAGCTGACACAATACGCTCCTCCCCAGTGCTCGCTGCATTTTTGGGAATTCATGATTTTTCTTGATAAAAATAATGTTCTCTATATAATAACACCTGTCAAGCTTCACCCCAGTGGTAGTTGCATTTATGGAACATATTTGCTTCTCCTCACGTAAATATCAGTGTCATTGAAACAAACACGTTTGCACTCGGAAATATATCTGTCTTGGGAATGGACGACTCACCTGGCTGAGAGGAAAGTTCTAGCAGAACGAACGGGGCGAGTTTCTTCAGGCTTCTGACTTTTCCCTAGTGCAAATGTTTGTTTGGAAAACACCCTAGGTCCTGACTCGGTGTAGGGGGAGAGATTGAAACAGAGAAGAGGAGGTGAAAGAAGGCTGGAAAATAAGGCTGTTCACCCCGTCTCAGACTACTTGAGGAAGGGATGTTGGGTGGAATTTCAAATACTCCCAGGTCAGATGTTCAGAAAACAGATTTTCCATCTATATTTTAACGCTTGTTTTTCTCCTGAATTGGGACAAAAAGGTGAGAAATAGGAAATTTGGGTGGAAAGTAAAATTCTAGCAGGATAGACCCCCCCCGAGCCAGCCCACTCCCATCACTGCCTGGATCACATTCGGGCAGCTCCCCCCTCTCCGCCCCTGGTTAGAGAGATTTCTTTGCACCTGTGAGGGCTAGAAGTATTTTTGGCTCTGCAAGCTGAGCGCCTGGAGATCGACTCCAGCTCATGGGACGGAAACCGTGGTCAGTTATTTGTGCGTCGCACCCGGCCCTGACTCCGACACTTCTGTAGCTGATTGTAACTCAGCCCTGCTCCTCCCCCCCAGCCCCCGCCCCCCCCAGCTGCCACCTTTGCAGAAGCTGCAGCCGTGCAAGAGGCTGAAAATCCTGTTTCTCACCACGATGCGCAGGGGTGAAAGTGAAGACAGAGCCCTGAGCAACTCGGCACGTTTCAGCCCACCACAGAAACTGCAGAAAGTTCCAGTAGCAAATGGACCCTCCCTCATGGTGCTGAGTGCTGCACAGACCCCCTCCCCTCTGGGAAAGATCGGGACCCATGTCGTGCCAGGCTCTGCACAGACCTGAACTTAAGGATGACAAAGGGTCTGGACTCCTGGGTTCTCTCCCAGCTCTGCGATGGGAGTGGGGACTAGGGGGTTAGAGTCAGGGGGGCATGGGAATCTTTTTCCGCTAGACCACACTGAACCAGAACTTAGGATAGAACCCAGGAGTCCTGACTCCCAGCCCTCCCCCCGGCTCCACCTCTCCTCACTCTCTCCCCACAGCTGCAGTGTGAGGATGGTGCCCGTGGGAGCCAGCTGAGGTCACTCAATCAGGGTGAACGGCAAACAGAAGGGGGAAGACAAACCCCAACAGCTGGTGGATATTCCAATACTGAGATTTACCCAACCAGCCCCAAACAGCCTCTGTACGACCTCCCTGGTTACTCAGAAGTCCAAACAACGCAGTTCCCTTAAACTGCCTGGCCTCGTTGCATTTCAAACTCTATTCATTTACAGATCTGTCTAACCAGCCTCTAAAGTTCGGCCATGGATCAGGTCAGTCTAGGAGTTAATTGACTCTTTCTGGCCCTGTCACCTTTCAATGAGATAGATTACGCTCCTAACGTCACACCCCCAACGCAAAATGGATGCAGGAAGGGATGACAAAACATCGCTGAGTGCATCCCAGGAGCTCCCCACCCTTGGTTCTGATTTATTACAGCTTGTATTGGGTTCGAAGCCGTACCAGTGTAGAACAGAAATGGTTTCTCCAAATCACGTTCAATAACATGATTGAATCTCTTTATAAACTCAAGGTAAAACTTGGTTAGACCAATAGTAGATTGGATCTGCTGTTGCAGCAGGATTCCCGTATGTCTCATGTGATCTTGCCAAGAGCTAAAGAAAAGAGTTACTGGATCCATACAAGCTCCGGCAAACGTTTGGAACCCAATTAACATGAATTTAATGTAGATATTACTGTTGTTTATAGTACAGGAATCTTGGCGTTTAGCCGTGAAAGCAATATGGTCGTGTTCCTGTTTCCCTTCTTATACAGCACGTCCGGTCTGGAACGTCTTTTCTCCTGTGAAAAGTTCCAATGCTGTTTACAGGCATTAACCGTGAAACATCAGCATTACAAGGCCTCCGAACATAAAGTGTGTTCTTATGTATTATTTGTAACATGTTTAAGGGATTTTCCAAAAGATCAGAACCATTGTACATTTTACAGTTTTTGAAAGTGTCCGTTTATAATCATTGTTGTCATGCCACACCCTTGGCCCAACACCATTGGGGTTTTGGCCTTTTAGGGTTGCTCTGTGGCTTTCCTTTGCAAGATTAAGGCCTCTCTTTCCTCCTTGCCCTGAAAGATCGAACCCTGATTTCGCTTGTTTAACAGAATTCACTGGCGCAGTTCCCGGCGACCTCCCCCAGGCGCGGGGCGACGGCTTTCACCAGGCGGTTCTGGATGGCGTGTGGTGCAGCTGCCAGGCTCTGGAGTGGGGCTTGCAGCTGCACAGGACGTGGGGCAGGGTCTCCTTGGAGTGCCGCACTTCCTGCAACGCTCGTAACCACACAGCTGTTCTGCTCTGCAGACTCAGCTACGCAGGCTTCCCTCTGAACCGGAGACACAGCCCGGTCACTCACACAATCAGCATGGAGACATTCCTCTCTCCACAGCCTTGTCTCCCCAACAAGCTGGCCAAACAGGGCCACTTGGTCATGGGGCTGTTTGAATCCTTAACAGCTTTTACGCCATCTCAGACCGTCTCAAAGCTCTCCACACTGGATCTTTCAACAGGAGAGTCAGTGGATCCATTCACAGCAGAAACTTTCTGGCTGTTAGGAACTGAAACTTCCTTGATTAAATCACTGTCACACCCTTCAGTGGCAGCATATTGCGTGCACAGATTACCGTGAGGATTCCTTTTCCTAGGAGCTTCTCTAAGCAGCAATTCACCCCTCTCAGAAATTCTGCCTTTACCCTCTTCACCTAGGACTTGCTCTAGAGGAACACTTTTCTGAGCAACAACGGACTCTTTCTGGGTTTCACTTACATCCAGGATCACCTTTGGCCCATCAGGCAGGTTCCTACGCAATCCCCTTTCAGGCAAACTTACAGACTTCCTAGATAAAAGGCTAGAAGCCTTCTCCTTCCATTTGCCACACACAAGTTCAGGAATCTTTTCCTTCTTGCTACAAGTTGTTAAATTGTCACTAGGTAACATAATCAAATCACCTTTATGCTTTTCTCGTGCCCTGGCTAGGATCTCACCCTGATTAGACCGAGTTGCTACATCCTTTTCCAACCACACACTAGCAACAGGCAAAATACAAGCACCAGAATTGTTTGGTTTCTGGGATTTTTCCATGACACTAACGGGATGCGACCTAGTTACAGGGCCATTCTCCCCAGCGGACACAAATTTAGGACCCTTCCCTTCCTGGGCTTTAGTTGAATCCAGAACCAACTCTGAGATATCTGCACTATCCTCATCCATCACAGGCTGAAAGACCCTTTCTGTCTGCTCCACAGACAAAGAAGAGCTGGAGAAACCTTCCCCTTTCCCAGACACCCAGCTTGGGATCTCATTTCCCTTGTCCCAGCGCACAGGGTCGTTCACAGACAACTGTTTGGAGACCGGGGTAGCTCCCTCCATAGGCAAGTCAATACCCCTGACAGACATGGGCACATTTCCTTCACTGTCCCAATTCTCCACCCAGAAAACAGGTAAGGTATAGGGACTCTTATCTTCCACTATCCTGGCCTTCCCAAACTGCTGATTAGACAAAACCATCAGCTCACAAGGCTGCCTAGGCTCCTCCAGAATCTCCTTGTCCTCCTCTCCACTGTTCTCCAAAGACAAACTTTTGGAGAAACCCTCCATAGACACAACCTCGGGATTAATCCTCCCCTGTGCCTGGTTTGTGTTAACTTGACTGAACATAGCTTTAATATCATGTCCAACATAAGATCCTTAGGGACTGTGTTCTTCACTCCCACAACCATGGTGCCCTCAAATCCCTTCCCTTTAAGGTAGATTTTAGCCAAAGGCGCCCTGACAAAATACTCAGATAGGGCTACCACGGTTACACTTTCACCTGGCGAATAATCTTCCTCCCTGACAAGACTTGCTTTAACCCAAGGAATATCTGTTGCGGGGTCCCTCCATGCCATGCACCTCACTCCATTCACTTCTGCACGGCTAATAAACTCTGCAGTATTTTCCCCATATTCAGCTTTAATCTGAGTTTTCCACCGATTCATTAAATACCTCCCTGGCTTTTCCAGTCAGCCTGGTCAGCAGGACAGGCATTCGCTGAGCATCGGGGATCTGGTACAGATTGCAGGGGCACTCAAAGGTAGACAAAAACTCCTCTATATCCTCAGTATCATTGTAAATTGGAAACATCCTTTCCCAGTTTTCTCGTGGTGGTGGGGAAGTGGAGTACCAGGTGGGGATGACTTTCTCCGCTCGTCCATGACTTGGAGATGAAGTGGGTGAGCCTTCTCTTCTGCAGCCCACAGCTCCATGAGCCCCCGACGAGCCCTTTCTTCACTCTCATCAGCCTCCTTCTTTCTTTTATCAGCTTCTTTCTCTCTCTCAGCAGCTTCGCTTTCGAACTCAGTGATCTTTTGCTTTTCCAGCAATCGAAGATCTGCTAGTTTCTGTTCATGCTCAAGTTGCAGTTTATTTGCTGCCTTTTGCATTCTAATTGCTTCTGCAGCTTCTGTAGCCTCAGGCAAGGGCTGTGCTCCTGCCTCCTGATCACTGGCCATGAGGAGATCTCTCAGTTCTTGATTTGTAGCTTTTTTTCTACAGCTTATCCCCTTTTCTGAACACAAATCTTCCAGGGCTCTTTTTGTCAAGGCCCTCCTATGCTCTCTGCTCACCCACTGCAACTGTTCTTTAACCAACCAAACTCTCAATACCAAAATTCAAATGTGCATAGTGTGGGCTTCTGACCCAAAGCTTAATTGACCTGGTTCTGTGGATCCTGCCGGCTACACCATTGTAACGATGCTGCCTGTGGGAGCCAGCTGAAGTCGCTCAATCAGGGTGAACTGCAAACAGAACGGGGCAGACAAACCCCAAAAGCTGGTGGATATTCCAATACTGAGATTTACCCAGCCAGCCCCAAACAGCCTCTGTACGACCTCCCTGGTTACTCAGAAGTCCAAACAACGCAGTTCCCTTAAACTGCCCAGCCTCCGGCCTCCATCCAGACACACATGTCAGATATGATGATGATTACTGAAAATCTTACCTCATCATAGAAAAGAAAAGGTCCTTCCAATCCCAAAGGATCAGCCATACACCCAGGTCCAATTATAACTTAAAGCTTACCTAAAATACAAGCTTACAGCCAATTCTTATTAACTAAACTGAAATTTATTAAAAAGGAAAAGAGAGAGAAAGTATTGGTTAAAAGATCAATATACAGACAGACACGAATTCAATTCTTGAGGTTCAGATACAGAGCACAGATAAGTCTGTAGTTGCCAAAAGTCCTTTTAGAAATAGTCCAGAGATTATAGTGCAATGTCCATGTTCAGGGTGACTCCAGTCAGTGACTGGGGATCTCCATTCTTATGGCTCAGGGTTTCCCTTCTTGAAACCCAAAGCAAATCTGAGACAAAACGAGATGGCGTCCCAGGGATTTTATACATTTTCCAGCAGCTTCTTGGCCTGAGAGAATAAGCTTCATCTTCTGTCTCCCAACCATCCTGGCAATTAGCCTAGTGTAATTTATCCATTAAACAGTTCAGATACAGTTTATCACAACGTTCATAGAGACAATAATACTGTTTCACTCAAGTGTCATCATAAATGTTAATATTCCTTTTTTGATCTTTGAATCAAAGCCATAGCAATAGACAAGACTTGTTTGCTGACATCACAAGACCTGAGCAAACATCTCCCCTTCTACCACAGCTCTATTCATTTACTCTCTTCCTAACCGAGTCTCTAAAGTTCAGCCATGGGTCAGGTCAGTCTGTGAGTTAATTAACTCTTTCTGGCCCTGTCACCTTTCAATGAGATATGATATTACACTCATAAGGTAGCTTTTCCCACGGGTAGAAATTCACAAGCACCTCTTGTCAAATTTAACACCCAGAGCAGGTTGTGAAATGACCAGGGTCAGTGGACAAAACAACACCCCACGAAAGCAAGGAACTACAGCCCCTCAACACAAGCGCCCCGTCTCCCCCTCCACTCTCAGACCCCTTCCCATGAGTCCACCTACCAGCCGACACCTTCACTCTGGGTCGCTAGGCGCCATCCCTTCTCCACCCACCCGTGTCCACAACCACGCTGTCATCTGAGGCCTAGGGTTGCCAATCTTCCACCATTGTCCTGCAGACTGTAGCAATTCAGGGATAATCTTTAATTAAGGGTTATGTCATGGGATGGAACCTCCAGGAATACGTCCCACCAAAATTGGCCACCTGAGCTGGGGCTGATGGGCACGGGGGTGGGTGGGAGCGATGGCACATTGGCATGTCTCAGCCAGCGGAGATAAGGTCATGCAAGAAAATAGGACTTCCTGGAGATAAAGGGAGATGGGAGGTGACCCCAGGGGGCGGTGACTGAAATGCTGCTGCTGATGGGGAAGATTTTACCCACCCGCAGCCGCGTGTACAATTTGGCGGGGTCGTTTTGGACAGATAATGGCTTCAAATTACCCTAAATCCCCATCACAACTACCCGCATCCTGACAGCTCCTCTGAATATCGCTAGCCAGCGGTGTGGTGTAGCTATCGGCCAACCATTCAAGGTCGTGCCACTAAGGACAATGTGTGGTTAGAAATGTCTTGTGACAGAGCCGATGAACAAGACGTGGAAAATTGACAGGGCCGGATCGCCAACCCAGGGTGGGAATTCAAGCCCATTGGTCCCCCTGGTCTGAGAGCAGAGCAGGGATTTGTGGTCCAGTGTAGGATGCAGCCCTGGTAGGGGAGCTGTTCCTGGGGACCACCACTAAGCCAGGATGCTCCCGGAGATGCCAGCTGCTGCTGTTCTGCCCCCTGCACCAGGGCAGCCGGGCGGGGCATCAGACCAGATGCCCCAGCTCTAAACACCCCAACTGCCCCAGTCCAAGTAAGGGGAATCCTCCTCAGTCATACGCAGTAGAGGGGCTAGGAGACACAGATGAATGCGGCTGATTCTAGGGGGCAGTGGGATGTGTGCACACACACACGTACGCACACACACACACCAGCCAGTCCCTCACACAGTGAATAGCACATGCTCAAACACACACACACATCCGGCCCTTGTCCCTGGCTTCTCGCTGCAGCCATCTCAGAGGCGCTGACCACAAAACTTTCCACCACCCCTGGGGCTGATGCTTCCGGAGGATGCTGAGGCTGAGCTGAGCAGGCCCCACGGAGCCGCCCAGAGAGCGGGGACCATGGAGCCTCCACCAGCCCTGAGCCCTGTCCTCTGCGTTGTCCTCCTCATCCCCACCTGGGGAGCAGGTACTAATTTAAAGTGTTCATCCAGCCACCTACCCCATCCCTAGATCCCTCTCTGTTTGTCCTTCTGTCCATCTGCCCCATGCCTAGATCCATCTCTGTCTGTCCTTCTGTCCATCTGCCCCATGCCTACATCCATCTCTGTCTGTCCTTCTGTCCTTCTACCCCACTCCACTATCTTCAGCCCTATCTGTCCATACACCTATCCCTAGATCCCTCTCTGTCTGTCCTTCTGTCCATCTATCCCATCCCTAGATCCATCTCTGTCTGTCCTTCTGTCCATCTATCCCATCCCTAGATCCATCTCTGTCTGTCCTTCTGTCCATCTGCCCCATGCCTACATCCATCTCTGTCTGTCCTTCTGTCCTTCTACCCCACTCCACTATCTTCAGCCCTATCTGTCCATACACCTATCCCTAGATCCATCTCTGTCTGTCCATTCAGCCCTACCCCGACATCCATCTCATCTATCTTTTTATCTATGTACCCATCCATCCCACCCCAAAAAGAATATCCATCCATCCATCCATCCATCCATCCATCCATCTAGATCTAGGCGTGAAGGATGCATGCATGGATGCATAGATAGATATGGATATGTCACATTACGTCAATGAGAAGTTTTTTGTTTCCATAAAACAAATGTTTCATATCAGTGTTGACTCCTCTTCATAATATAAAATCAAACCAGTCTGGAAATGCAAAATCAAATCATTCCCTTTTGACCCTATCAAAAACACTTTCCCTGCCCCAGTTTTAAACCAATTGTCACCCTGTCGACGAGACGGCATTTCCCAAGAGGAAAACGTTCCATCAGGACAAATTCTGACCCCCTCTAGTTTGAAGCACAAATTGTGTAACGTGGAGGCATGTGTTTGTGGTGTATTTAAAAGGGTTAAAATGACAAACTGCCACTTTAATTTGTAAGGGGGTTTCCTGGTCCTTGTAAGGGGGAAGCCGTTCCATACCCCTCATGGTTTTGGTTGCCCTTCTCTGTACCTTTTGCAATTCTAATGTATCTTTATTTGATTTGAGGCGACCAAAACCGCACGCAGGGTCCGAGGTGCGGGCATACCATGGATTTATATAGAGGCAATAGGATATTTTCTGTCTTTTTCTCTCTCCCTTTCCTAATGGATGCTCACAGTCTGGTGACTTTTTTCACTGATGCTGCACAGTGAGTGGATGTTTTCAGAGAACTATCCACAACGACTCCAAGATCTCTCTTGAGTGGTAACAGCTAATTGAGACCCCATCAGTTTCTATGTATAGTTGGGATTCTGTTTTCCAATGTGCATTTTCCACCCTTGAGTTTCATCGGCCATTTTGTTGCCCCGTCACCCAGTTTAGTGAGATCCCTTTGTAATTCCTCGCAGTCTGCTTTGGACTTAGCTGTCCTGAGTGATTTGACGTCTAACGTCTCTGTGAGCATCTGCCGTGCCCAGAGCAGTGTTGATGCTGGGTCTCTGTTGGGGTGGAAGTGAAAGCCCCGTGCAGTGAGTTATCGAGAGTGTTGTGAGCAATGGCAAGGTGGACAGGAACGCACAATTCTTTCCCCTTAGCTTCTTCTCTCCGTGCTGCTAAGGTTTCGGGCGGCTGGGGCGTGTCTTGATACCACTCGTCGTCGTTTTCCTTTCCTGCTGTAATGTTTATTGCCCTGGTTCACGAAGGTCTCACAGTGCTTCAGAGCCCCGTTGTTCTCCGAGCGTCCCCCGGCGAGACCGTGAACCTCAGCTGCTCCTTTGAGAACAGACCGGGCAGCGCGGTCAATGTGAGGTGGACTAGAGCACCCGGAGTCATACTGGAATCTCACCATCCCTTCTATAAAGGACGGTTCAAGGTGTTCTTCCGGGATCTGCTCCAGAAAGAGGAGGTCACGCTGACCCTGTCGGACCTGGAGAAGCGGGACTCTGGTCTCTATCGGTGCCACGTCAGCAACCACCAGGGAGAAAGCTGGACAGGAGCGGGCACCAAGCTGCAGGTGATGGGGAGAAACCAGAGTGACACAGGTGAGGTGGGGAATGGGGGCACGGGGCCTTCCCCTCTATGGGGTGCCAGCACCGATTTGGCCCCAGGGTGGGGGACTGGCTGGCTGAGGTGATGGGAATGGGTTACGGGGCTGTCCCCTCCATGGGGCATTGGTCCAGGAATCTCCTAACCCCTCATTTCTATTGTCTAGGGTTTCCAGGGGGACGTGAGCTCTGTCGGGCTTCGGGGCCCCTCTTTTACCGAGCCGTCATCTCCCTTTTGCTCGTCGTTCTCTTCTCCCTGGGAATCATCCTCAGCCTGCGGCCTTGGAACGGTAACGGCTCCACGCGGGTTCTGCCTTCGCTTCCTGTCCCAAACGGTTCCATGGCATCACTGTGTGGGCTGGTAACCAGCCTTTGCCCCACCCCAGAGCCCGCTGCATCTCAGCACCGGGCAAGGGGTCCCTGTATAAACAGCCCCTGCACCCCACCCCAGAGGGGCCATGTCTCAGCGCCGGGTGAGAGGTCCCTGTATAAACAGCCCCTGCGTTCTACCCCAGAGGTGGCTGCATTTCATCCCTGGTGGAATCAGCCTTCCCCCTCTCCGGCCCCAGGGCAGGGGACTGGCTGGCTCAAGGGGCTGAGAATCCCCTAAATCTCCTCTCCATCTCCCAGGTAAAGAACCTGCCCCCGTAGGGTGCTGCAGCCGGGAGGTCCTGTACCAGGTCACCATCGCCTTGGGGCTCCTTCTCATCCTTGGCCTGGTGGCCACCCTCCTCCTGAAGAGATGCTGAGATACGAAACTGGAGCCTTCCCCCTGCTTAACTCCTGGCCCCCATGCGCCAGGGCCTCTGCTCGTGAACACACCCGAATGGCCGTCTGTCCGTTGTGGCCCATGCTGGGTTGTCTGTCTATATAACTAACCCCCCCACGTCCTTCCTTCTTCTCCCGTCCCTAGATCTCTGCAGCTTCCCTCTTCACCCCAGACTCTCTCTCACACTCCTCCGTTTTAACGTTCCTTTCTTCTCCCTTCTTCCGCAGGGGAGAGAACCCAGGAGTCCTTGCTCCCATCCCCCCTGCTCTAACCCACCAGCCCCCAGTCCCCTCCCAGAGCCAGGGATAGAATCCAGGAGTCCTGACTCCCAACCCCTCCGATCTGGGGTAACACTGTGGGATTTGCTCCCTGGGAGCTGCCTAAATTGGCCTGAATTAAGAGACCAGATCTGGGGTGACGGCGTCCTCACAGTGTGTCTGTCCAACACAGGGCCACGGCAGCCGGGGGGCCGAGGAGAGCGAGAGTGTGCAGTACGCAGAGATTAAAATCCAGACTCCAGGTCGCAGGGAACACACCTCCAACCACGCCCAGCGGCGCTGAGTCCCTCCGCACCCAACACCACCTGAGTCCCTCACACTCACAGCCACGCCGCCAGGAGGGAATTCCCCACAGGAGGAGACCCTCACAGGGTTTGAGGGAGAGCAGAAGAAAATTATGAGTGTGAAAGTCCATGTGAACCCCAACAAAACCCAACTAGCCCTGTCTACGGCAGGGAATAATCTACTAGGGCATGGTCTGACCCTCAGGAAATGCCTTCCCCGGGGCCTCCTGGATATAACTATATCATGTCCCTGTGTGTTATTTCCCTGTCCTCTCCGGAGTGATTGCAACGCCTCCCTGTGGAGCGTGACCAGCTGGGGGTAATTAACGCAGCGTCTGGTCCCTCTTCCTAACTGAGCACGAAGAGAAACGCTCGCCCAGCTCAGCATGGTGTGAGCGGTGGAACTGGTCTGAGCGACAGGAATCTGAGCTCCCCGCAGTGTGTGACAGGGACGGGGACCAGGCCCAGGGAACCAGAAACAGGAATCCAGACCCAGCCCTGGAGAAGGGGGAAGGAGACCTGCTCATGGAGGACAGACGCTTCACCCAGGAACCCAGAGGAAGGGATCCATTAGGTGGGGACACGGGTGTGGCCCAGGAAACTGGAGCAGCATTGCCAATCCTCCAGGGTGACCGGGAGTCTGCAGGAATTCAAGATTAATTTTTAATTAAAGATTATGGCATGTGATGAAATCTTCAGGAATCCGTCCAATTAAAATTGGCAACCTTAAACCGGAGTGGTGGGGAGGGACCCATTAAATGGAGACAGACTTGGGCTGGGGAACCAGCTAGAAGAGCTGATCCCTCTTACGGTGCCCCTCAATGGTGGGGACTAGACTGGCCGAAACTTTTCATCTAAACCAATTTTAGGAGAAAAATGCAGATTCAGCAGTTTGCGAATTCGTATCCGGTCTGCTGAATTGTTCACGTCCAGCCCCTCCCCCAAGTTCTTAACAAGTCGAAGCATTTCGTTTAGACACTTTCCAAACAAACCATTTTGATTTTTCAGCTTGAAACAATTTTTTGTTTAAAAATGTCCTTTGTGGCAGGATGGGCAAAAGCTTCCTAAAAGTGGGGGGGCTGCTGGCAGCCAAACTGTGACCCAGCCCCGGTGCCACCCCTTCTCCTCAAGGTCCTGCCCTCTCAAACCGCCCCTTTCCCTGAGGCCCCCCCTCATGTCATCTTTCTCCCTGAGCTCCCACTTCACGCCGCCCCTTGCCCCCAAAACACTGCCCCCCCTCTCCCTTCTCTTCCCCCTCATCCAGTCGCTCACACTTATGGCCAGTAAAAAGTGGTGGGCCCTGGTCTCCCCTGGATGAGAGTGGGAGAGGATGAAGAACTCCTTTCAAATATAACTCCCCCCCACCTCAAAAAAGCACAATTTGCCAGCAACAGCAAAACACGCACCTCACCAACCCGGGCCAGTCACGCTGTGTTGTGTGTGACATTCCCGGCCTGGGGCGGTTTATGTCTTTGTGAATGTGAACCCTGCAGGCCTGGGTGTTTCTCTGCGTAATGTGACCTCAGGGCTCCTGATGAGAGCCATTGTTTGTAAATGTTTCAGGAGCAGACATATTTATCATTCATGGACAGACAGACATTTCTTCATAATTAGAACTGGTCAAAAATAGCTGGGGTGGGGAGGGTTATGAAAACTGAAGAAGAAACCACTTCCCCCCCATATTCTTCAAACTTATTTGCAAATCTTTTGAATTATCAAACTTTTGTTTAGTTTTGGTGGGAAAAACTCCACGTTCGCTCTCAAGTGGGCAGAGAAATCCAAAATGTTTTTTTTAGAAAGGGAACTTTTTTCAAATGATCAATGTAATCCAAAGTGGCATTTTTAGTTCAAAGGTTGCATTGTGAGTGTAAAACCATTCTGAACCAGCTCTATTACTGAATAACAAGATGAGTTTATTTTTCATGCTGCATTGTTTGGGCCAAGTTCCACGTGGTAATTCAGTTTTTGCACCGCTCTTCTCTTCTTGCGTCTGCACCTCTCGTACGCTGTGGCCTTAATCTTGGCCCTGGAAACACTTGCGTGCTGTCATAAATATAAAGGGAAGGGTAAACATCTTTAAAATCCCTCCTGGCCAGAGGAAAAATCCTTTCACTTGTAAAGGGTTAAGAAGCTAGGATAACCTCGCTGGCACCTGACCAAAATGACCAATGAGGAGACAAGATACTTTCAAAAGCTGGGAAGAGGGAGAACATCAAAGGGTCTGTGTCTGTCTGGGGGATGTTTTTGCTGGGGACAGAACAGGAATGGAGTCTTAGAACTTAGTAAGTAATCAAGCTAGATATGTGTTAGATTCTGATTTCTTTAAATGGCTGAGAAAAGAAGTTGTGCTGAATAGAATGAATATTCCTGTCTGTGTGTCTTTTTTGTAACTTCAGGTTTTGCCTAGAGGGATTCTCTATGTTTTGAATCTAATTACCCTGTAAGGAAGGTATTTATCATCCTGATTTTACAGAGGTGATTCTTTTCTTTTTACTGTTTCTTCTATTAAAATGTTTCTTTTCAAGAACTGATTGCTTTATTCATTGTTCTAAGATCCAAAGGCTTGGATCTGTGGTCACCTATGCAAATCGGTGAGGATTTTTACCAAACCTTCCCCAGGAAGTGGGGTGCAAGGCTGGGAGGATTTCTGGGGGGAAAGATGTTTCCAAACAACGTTTTCTCAGGAACCCAGAGAAATGTTTGGCGGTGGCAGTGGAAAACCAAGGGCAAGGAGTAAAATAGTTTGTACCTTGGGGAAGTTTTAAGCTAAGCTGGTAAAAGTAAGCTTAGGAGGTTTTCATGCAGGTCCCCACATTTGTACCCTAGAGTTCAAAGTGGGGAAGGATCCTTGACACGTGCATGTTTAACTTTAATGACTGCTGTGAATAATTCCATTTCAATGGGACAACTCTGAGGTCGGGTTTACGCTACGGCCCTATATCAGTGTAACTATGTCACTCATTTATTTAATTTTCTTTCTTTTATATGGGAAAGTTATTGAGAGCTTAAAGCAGGTAAAATACATGAACAGGTTCGGACAGTCCAAGTTTGTCAGTGCAAAGTGACAGCAGAGATGTGGTATCTGCTAGTTTTCCATAAGTCTCTCAGGGTTACCCAGGATAACTTTGAGAATCTCTGTCTTGAATCGGGAATGTTCCCTGAAAGTGTCCAAACAGCTCAGAGATGCAGAACCATTCCCTGGATCCATGCTTACAGCTGTCTTCCCCGGAAAGCAGTCTGGCAAGTGTTCCTGTCAGCTCTTTGCTAAGTTATCTGCCAAAACACGAGAGTTTTCAGGTGCCTAAGTAGCCCCTGGAATCATGGTGAACTTATCCTCCCCGCCACCACCAAAATTTGAAATGGTGCCCCTGAGTGCACGGGACCCTACCGTGCTCCCCGAGAGGAGCTGCATCAACAGGCAACTCTGCAAGTTCTCTGCAAGTGACCCCCACGTCTCTCCATTTCCTTGGCCACATGTATCCTGTCCCCATGCTGGCGGCTCATCCAGAAAAAGAAGGAAACAGCTCACCACTGCGACCACCTGAGGGATGGGTTGGGTTGAGATCAGCTGGTCAAAGCAGGCAATAGGGACAGAATCGGAGACTTGAATCTCCTCGAGTGACCTCTGACCTTTCCAGACCTGCCCTTCAATCAGACACAGCGATTGTAAAGTTGAATGTGATAGTAACTAGACCCATTTTAAACCCTTCACCACACAAGACAAAGCCCGTAGGATTCATCATTAATGATTTATTTCTCCTCCCCTGGATTCCTGCAGCCACCAGCCACCTTGGAGCTTTCCCTCGTCTCTCCCCGGCTGGGCTCACTTGATGGCAGGAGTCAGCGGAGGGTCCATTTTGCTCTTTCGCTTCCATTCTTCACGGCTTTGGGTGGCCGCATTTGCAGCTGAGCAGCCTGATGGAAACACTGAGTCCCCTGTCTCGGCAGGCAGGCCCAGCCGCCAAAGCCAAAGACTCCCTGAGAACAGGGGCAGGTTCGCCTGAACTCTCAGGGGTGGAGGCTGGGCCCATAGGGTAGGGTTACCATTTTTGAACTTTCCAAAAAGAGGACACTCCGGGGTGGGGCGGGGGGAGTGGTAGCCCTGCCCCCTATCTACTCCCTCCCACTTCCTGCCCCCTGACTGCCCCCCACAGAACCGCCCATCCATCCAACCCCCCCCGCTCCTAGTCCCCTGATCGCCCCCTCCCAGGACCCCGTCCTCTATCTAAGCCTTCCTTCTCCCTGTCTCCAACTGCCCCCTCCTGAGACCCCCCCACCCTAACTGCCCCCCTAGAACTCCACTCCCTACCAGTCCCCTGACTACCCCACCCCCTATCCGCACCCCCGCCCCCTGGCAGAGCCCCGGGTCTCCCACTCCTATCCAAGCACTCCCTGTCCCCTGACTGCCCCCGCAGAACCCCCGACCCATCTAACCCGCCCCGCTCCCTGCCCCTGACTTCCCCCCTGAACCTCCGCCCCATCCAACCCCCCCTGCTCCCTGTCCCTTGACTCCCCCGACCCCTCTTCATATGCCCACCCCCTGACAGGCTCCCCCCAGAACCCCTGACCCATCCAACCCCTCCTGCTCCCTGTCCCCTGACTGCCCCTTGGGACCCCATGCCCCTTCTCCAGCCCCCCGGCCCCCATACCCTGCTGCTCAGAGCAGTGTGTCTGGGGTGCGGAGCCAGACACAGTGCCATGCTCCCCCGCAGAGCGCACAGCTCCCCCCCCCTGCCCCCGGAGTGCTGCATTGGGAGGGAAATCCCGGCCCTTTGGAGAGTTTTACAAATTCCTCCCGGAGGGCGATTTAAAACCCCAAAAGCCGGACACGTCCGGGAAAATCCGGACGCATGGTAACCCGACCACAGGGACTCCAGGATCTGCAGCTGCTGCCACCTCTTTGGTGAATCCTCCGACTCATCACCAACCAGCTCTTCCCCATTCTGCCAGCCGGCCCCACGGTCTGACCGTGCAGGAGAACAGAAACCCTTTGGGACAGCAGGAGAGTCTCCTCAACGCCGCACTCTTTGCATGGCTTCCCGCGGTCACCAGGAAACGCGACTGCCCTGCCCCAGGAGTCTCTCAAGGAGATGCCGGCGCAGTCACTGGGCACCCACTCGTGATGGTCTCGGGCAGTGGCATTGCAGAGGGAGCTGAGCAGACCGTCCCTTCCGTGACTTCCTGAATTGCTGCCAGGACGGATTCTCCTCTGCGCTAGAGAGAGCCCCCGAGAAAAGCAGCCGTGGTAGGGGAGGGGGCAAGACAAGCTCTCCCCCGGAGCCCCTGAATATCAGGCAAGCAGGACTCCGGGAGCCAGGGATCGGTGTGTCTTGCTGGGAGAGCAGGTCTGGAGAGCAGGAAAGGGCACTGGAGGAACTGTCGAAATGTCAGTGTCATGGCCGGGTCATGGGCAGCTGGACCTAGTGGTCAGAGGCAGAGTCCACACTCACAAGGCAGGAGTCAAGAGTCAGCTGGGACAGGACACTGGAAGAGCAGAAGCAAAAGACGAAATTGTGCTCAGCACCTCAAGTCAGATGCGTCACCCCGAGTCCGGGTGCCAGGAAATCAAGCCTGGGGAGTGGGAGCAGGAACAGCCAACACAGGGTCCAGAGCCGGGGAGGAGCTCGGGTGTTCAGACAGCTCCTTGTTCCCGCTGCTGGTTTAAGGAGGTCCCGGGGGCCGATTAGCTGCTCTGGGACTCTGCCAATGGGCCTCAGGGATGGAGCCTCAAACTGGGTCTGGACTTCGTCAGTCCGAGGTAAGCAGTTTTTCGTAGGCTTCCAGGTGGCGTGCTGGAGGGCGGCTGCTCCCAGGAACCCTGCAGACCCGGGTTAATGACCCATGGGTCCAGACAGTGAGTGATCTCTCCCCGCTCAAACCTCCTCCACGAAACAGTCTCCAGGGTCCCGGACGCATCTTCTGAGAATAAAAAAACACAGTCATGAGGACAAAGAGGCTATGGAACAGGAGCCCCCTCTTTGTTGCAACAGCCCCAAGTGCCCAGAAGAGTGGACGGTTCTTACCTCCAGGAGATGCCTGGGATCTTCCATCTAAGCCTCTTTGGGACCCCTGTTTCTTGGTCTGACAGGATGAGATCATCTGTCCCCCCTGCTCCCTGCGCTGGGCTGGCTGCAGCACACATCTGTGTAAGAGGCTGGGCCAGAGAGATGTTACAGTCAGGGTCCAGGCAGCCCAGAAGGAGAACAGAGGGTCTGAAACCAGAAGACGAAGCAATCAAATCCGCAGATTCGACAGAGAAGTTTTGTACCTACAGGGACATCAAAGAAGGTCTGTTAGGAAAGCTGAGATGTTAGTCTGGAAACTGCTAAGGCAAAGATTGTGACTTGTTAAGATTCAGTTTTAGTCACTACAAAGTGTGTTGTGTTTTGTTTGTCTGTTTGAAATTTGTCTCTTTCTCTTGCTTAGTGTCACTTAAATCTCTTCTTTGTTACTGTGCTTCCCAAAGCACCTCAGCGTTGTGTGTTCGAGTGAAGCGTGAGTCTCCAGCCTACCCAACAGGCTGAGCTGTGCCCTGTCTCTCTGAAGGTAGCGAATAATTTCTGAGCGCTGCTGGGCCCAGAGTCCAAGGGCAGTTCACCAGACATCTCCTGTGAAGCCCAAAGAGACCAAAGGAGCAGGAGAGATTCAGGCCCCACTGACCCATGGGAACTTCCCACAGAAGAGGCTACACAGGGCTCCAGACACAGCCAGCAGGATCCCTCCCACAAGCTGGGCCATGTCCTTCCCCTCCCAGCCCCACAGCTTCCTCCCCACCCCAGCCTCAGGAACCCCTCCCATCTCCCTGCTCTCCCCACCCACTCTCCAATACCAGGCTGTTTCCAGAATGGAAGCAGGCGCGTACCAGAGTTCACTCACCGCTAGATGCTGGCCAGGCCTCGTGTCACCGCTTTCTCGCTGGGCTAGCAACCCCGCTGATACTCACTCTTGCAGTTTGTTGGCTGGGAACTCAGCCCCCCAACCAGGTGACTGGCCTTTACTCCACTCCAGGTCAGAGCTGAAGGTCCGTTTGTCCTGCTGCAGGAAGTGGAGCTGGAGAGCGGAGATGTTATGTGAATGAGGCTGCATGATGGAGTTGGAGACTGAGGGACGGGAGCCTCCTCCCAGAAACGCTCCCAGGAGAACAGGTTTGAGGAGATCTCTGGGGAGCCTCTTGCTAGGAAAAAACAAGGGTGGCACATTGATGGAGATGTCTCTGTCCCAGGGATGGGGGAAGCTCCCAGCCAGGTTATGCAGCAGGGATCCCATTTCTCCCCCAAGAAACCCATATGCCCAAAGAAGTCAATGGCTCTTACCTCCATGAGGGAGCGGGGTCTTCCCTCTCAGCCTCTTTGAGAACCAGTAATGCTTGGTTTCCTCGGACAAGGGACCTGTCCCCACTGCTCCCTGAGGTGGTTCAGCTTCTGACTGCAGCCATCTGGGAGGCTGTCACACACCCCAGGGCCTAGAAGACACTGGGGGAGGAGGCTCCTCTTCATGTCAGACTCTGAGAGCCCAGAGAAGGGCCAAAAGAAGAATAAAGAGCAGGAGATGAAGCTAGCCCTGAGCCTCTGTCCCATCCTCACCTCCTCAAATGTGGAGCTTCCTGAGCTTCAGTTGGGCAGACAGTCCGTAGCCCTGACCCAAAGGTCCTTCTGCACCGTATGGGGCAGGAAGATCTCTGCCTGGGAGCACGGGGAATGGGATGGGGGTGAGATCAAGGAAAGAGGGGAGGGGTATGGGTGTGAGGGAAAGAGCTCCTGCCCCAGATGAAGGAATTTGGGGGGCCGAGGGAAGGACCTGGCTCCACAGAGAGGGGAGAGAGTTTCTGTGAGTGCCAGGGGCCTCCATTTCCGCTTCCACTAGCCCCCCAATTACAGTGAGACAGAGCAGTACCTGCAGCAGGGAGCGGGACTTGCTGAACAGGGAGGGGAACCTTTCAGAGCATCAGAGGAGCCACAGCCCTTGCAGCGCCTCGGGCATCTGGTGCAAGTGCCGGATGATGTGAAGTTGGCCCATGACCTTGGCTGTGACATCCTCGTGCTGCAGGGGAACGAGAACATGTCAGAGACGGAGACACTCCCCAGGAATCAGGGAGGATGAAGGGCACCTGGAACCAGCGCCATCATTTCCACCCAGCAGCTGCTCATGTCTGAGTGGTGGATTCACCCTCCCGACCCCCAGGATGGAGGCTTGCTGTCCTCTCTAGTGACCTCCGGTGCCAACCCCCCTCCTTGTACGGTGAGCTCCTTCCACCTCCCCATCCGTGCCCCTGACAGCTGTTCCACCTCCAACCCACCTGGGGACACCGCTCAAGTTCGTAGAACCCTCTCCTCCACCCCTACCTCCATCCCCACCCAGGTAGGGCAGGGAGGGGGCTCTAGCAGGGTGGCGGGGGGCAGGAGGGATTCTGGCAGCAGTGAAGTGGGATGGGGAGAGGTTGAGACCTTTCCCCAAGTCACCCCAGTGACAAAAGCCGAAGCCACAGGATGGCAGCCCTGGTGAAGGGGGCAGGTCAGCAGCCCCTGCTGACTGAATCCTCCCAATCGCTCTAGAGCAGGTCCAGCCCTACCAGCAGCAAGACCCAGCTTCCCATGCCCATGTGCCTCAGCCCTTGCTGGTCAGTTGCCATCACCAGTCAGGCCTTGGCCTCCCAGGCTGCCAGGGATGGGAGCAACTCTCGATGGTGGCTCGGGTGACATGGACACTAGGCCATGAGGAAATGGGTGCAGCTCTGTGGGGCAGGAAAAGTTCCCAGAGGGCACTTAGGGGATTCTCCTGTCCTTTCCAGGAGTCATAGCAGAGCAGCACATCCTAAGAAGAGAAGTCCATGAAGTCCAGAAGTTCCCACTAGGCTCCTTGCTACCAGGCCAGCGAATGGCGATCGGATGGGAATGAGGCCCTGGGCCCCACCCCAAGCTCCTGAGTCGATTGCAGCTGCTTACCGTGACCCCCATCAGTTGCTGGGCTTCCCCCAGGAGGGAGTAGACGAGCACCAGCCCCGCCTGGCTGACACGCAGCAGGGGGTCGTGGATGGCCAGGACTGCTGTCTGCAGAAAGGACCTTTTCTGCCCGTCGCAGAAGAATTTTCCAAAGACCTAGAACCAAGAGGACACGAGGCTCGAGCAGATTGCCCAGAGCCAGCCTCCAAGTCCTGGCCGTACAATGGCATCACCGTCTAGTGCCCCAAAGGGTGGGGAAGAGAGCTGCTGTGGCCAAGGCAGTTCATTCCCCAGGAGGCTTTCAGGATCCCAGGGCTCAGGGAAGCCCCTTTATTAAAAGGTCGCAGGTGCTGAGGGACCAAAGCCTCCAGTGGCTCTTTCGGGAGGGCAATTTCTGGCAGGGGCCCGGATGGGCTGGAAATGGATCTCTAATGTGTGTGAGCAGGCCCACTCTGCTGTGCAGGGCACAGAGACGACAGGGGACCCTGAGCAGAGAGACACCCAGAGCCATAATCCTATATTAACTCACCCACCCGGGGATCCTCCTTATGCCACGGAGCAACCCAGCCATGTAAGACACTCAAATCACGGCAACTAGCGAGGTTCCAATGTGGGACCTTTAGCACCAGCCTGTCCCACTGGTTGCTGGAGGAGGAGCTCTGAGCTGGAAATAAGGAGCGGGCTCTTTTCCTGTCTCCAGGAGGCCTCCACTGCAGGGAACCCAGCCAGCCCCACTCCCCGGGCTGTGTCATGCCCTGGCACAGTGCCCTTACCTCCCCCACTCTGGCTGTATTTTTGTAGCCCAAGAGCCTGCTGTCCTGGTGCCAGTCATAGCACCAGAGATCTTCTGCGTCACGTATGGTCAGGCCTGGAAGAGAGAGAGAGAGAGAGAGAGACTTTTCTCCTTCTGGCTGCAGTTCCAGTGTCCTTCCAATCCCACTGGTGGCTCCACAGTGGAGTGGAGAAGACCAGAGGCAGAGAGAGACTTGTCCTCCAGCTGGGGTCAGTCGGAGAGAAATGGTCTGGGGTCCCATTATCCACCTGTGGTCACTCTCAGTCCCCTGTTGGGTTGCGTGTCCCAGCTGGGTTCCTTACCCCTCTGTCGGAGCAGCAGCTGGTAGAGCCGGTAAGTCCCCTCCCTGGCCTGCCGGCTGATGTCCTTGTCTGGATCGCTGACAAATAGAGCCAGCTGGGCCACATGGTGCCCCATCCTGGGGAACTCGGCTGAGATCTAATGGAAGGGAGAGGAGAGGGGACTCCATCAGCATTTTCCTGTCAGCTCCCTGTCCCCCCTGGGCCAGAGGGCTCCTTCCCCTTAGCCCCTCTGCAGGAGATGCTGGGGGAGAGGAGCTTGAGATCGACCCTTCATTTGCTCTGCTGCCAAGGGAGCCCGGAGCTGCTTTGGGATGCCAAGGGGCTGGAGCATGGTCCCCTTAAAGGCCCAGGGACAACACTGAACCAGGACAAGAAGAACTTGACTCAAGCCGAGCTCAGTCCCTGCTCTGCCTCTGCCTCCCCATGAAGAACCCTCCTAAGCTACGGCCCCGGCAGCAGCAGATCCTGCAGCCCGCCGGAGCCAGCCCGCCTCCGCCGGGAGCCAGCAAGCTGGGGTCGGAGCTCACTTACGTCAAACTCAGGGAGGGAGACTGTGTATCTGAGCAGGGCTGTGCTGCTCCTGATGGCCCTGGCTCGCTCCTGGGACACCCTGGACACGACCCAGAAGTTGACATGCTGTGGGGAAAGGAGGCAGGTCAGACTCAGTGGCTAGGTGCACCTGCTTTGCAAATGAGCCCCCCACGCCCCCAGCCCCAGGGGCCTGAGACATTCTGCGCAGGGGGGAATATCTCAGGCCTTGATGGCAGAGCTTTAGAAGGGGATTCTTTCCCCCAGGACGCAGCTTGTACCTTGCAGGTCACAACTTGTCAGCGTCTCTCTAGATTGGGACAATGTTCGGGGTCAGGGCTGGTCCCCTCCTCCCAGAACTCCTGATTCCTGAACAGTTCACCAGAAAGGAGACTGAACCCTCGGCCCTTCCCTGCTACGCAAATCCTTGGGGGCGTGTAGGGAGTGACTGAGAGCACATTCCCCCGAGGAATTTCAGAGCAGATCAGAGGGAAGGGCTGATTCCCTGGGGTCGTCCTGTTTCTCTAGGAAGGAGCATGTGCCTCTTCTCTGAGAACCATCTCCCATGGGTGTGTGTGTGTTGGAGGGGTGGGGGAAGGGTGGGTTTTCAGACTCTCACTCCCCAAGGCAGCCAGGAGCCCTGTGGTTAGTGCTCAGCAGAACCAGGCAGAGCTCGGGCTTGAAGTCCCAGCTCCTTCCTCTGCCCCTCAAGAAGGAAGGACCTGACGCTGCATTGCACTGACCTCCCCAACCAAGGACGGCCCACTGGGGACCCAGCTAGGAGGACAGAGTAGAAAATGAATCTTCCAGTCTCTCCTTACCAGTCCCCCAAAGAGTTAAGGTGAAATGCGGCTCACCTCCAAGATGAAGTGGAGCCTGTCTGTGTCTGGGGACTCTGCCAGCAGATTCCCCAGCATGGCATCCAGGACCTCTGGGATGACTTTGTGCAGAGCCTGCAAAGCATGGGTCAGAGTTAGGGAACCTGAGCCTACACCTGCCACAGGATTGGAATAGGGGTCTCTGGGAAGCACAGGGGGGGAGGGATAGCTCAGTGGTTTGAACATTGGCCTGCTAAACCCAGGGTTGTGAGTTCAATCCTTGAGGGGGCCATTTAGGGATCTGGAGCAAAAATTGGGGATTGGCCCTGCTTCAAGCAGGGGGTTGGACTAGATGACCTCCTGAGGTCCCTTCCAACCCTAACCTTCTATGAATCTATGAAGCACAGGGGAGACTCCAAAACACATCTCCTGGCCTCTCTCCTTCACATCCCACTGCAGGCAATTCTCAAGAATTGATGACCCCTGGACCTTTGATCCATGAGCTTTGCAGGTCTCTGCAGAGGGCCTTGTAGGCAGAAGAGTATGAAACAGCCAAGTGGCTATGGATGGAAGCTGGGCTTCTGGGCAAAACACGGCTTATGGAAGGAAGAAAGAAAGAAAGAAAGAAAGAAAGAAAGAAATCCCCCAGAGAGGCGTAATCTCTTCCCTGCTGGAGGGAAGGATCCAACCCTGCAGCTTGTTCCATCTCCGCTACCCCACCCCTAAATCTGGAGCTCCAGCGAATCAAGGGAGCAGGACCGAGGACCACTCTGAAAGAGGAGGAGGATGGAGGAGGAGGAGGTACCTGGATGCCGGTGGTGTCCTTCTCCGTGCCCAGGGTGAAGACGGAGTGAAGGGCAGCTCGCAAGAGGTGGGTCTCTAGGTCTGGCTCCAGGGCAGGTTTCATGGTGCTGGCAAGAGAGAGGAGCTGGGATTAGACTGTGCAGTACGGGGGTGGGACTGTCGCCAACACGGACACCAACCCACAGGGATAGAGGCACAGGCTGGCGAGAATGGAAACTGAGGCACTGAGCTCAGGAATGACAAGGCCAAGGCGTCCCAGACAGACAGTGGCAGGACAGGAATAGCTCCTGTTCCCTGGAGCCTGCGGGCCCTCCTGTATCTGAGCCCGGGAGTGAGCCCCTCCCCAGGGCCCCGGTCATGTGATGGGAGTGAAAAGAAGAGCCCCGCCAGGAGAGAGTGACCCTCCCCTCCCCACCATCTCTGCCAGAGGCGCCACTCTTGGGAGGTGACCTGGGCGGGACAGTGACGGTGACTCCCAGCCTTGGGCCTGAGCAGCACTGGGGTGAGGGGAGCCGGCGGGGTGGGGGGTGGGGCTGTCTCCGTACCAGAGGTTGCCCACTGCAGCCAGGGAGTGGGCGAGGACGGCGCTGGGTGACGAGTCGTCGGGAAGCTCCTCGATGAGCTCCTGTGAGACGCGAAGGAGACAAAGGAGCGTGTGAGATTCAGGCCCGACTGACACCTCCCAGTGAGGAGATGACACAGCCAGTGCCCCACATGGCCAGCGGGATCCCTCTCCTCCCGCCGGCTGCCGTATGGCGTGTCTCACTCACCACGATCCTCTTCGCCACAGCCGCCTTGCAGCAGCGCGGCTCCAGCGTGTCCTCCCCTCTCTCCCGTGCAGCCAGACAGGCGGGGTAGACGGCCTGAAGGAACAGGAGCTGCTGCCCCTCATCCTGGACCCACCAGGAGTGGGGTATAGCGAGAGAGAACCTGTTAGCGAGGGACCTTCCTGCCCCACCCACACCATCTCCAGGGCTCAGGCCTCAATGGGGGATTGTGGGGACCCGCCTATTCTCCAAATCCCCCCCCACTCCTACGCAAGCAGGATCAGGAACCGGGACAGTGCCTGTGGGGGGAGACGACCTCGGCTGTTGTGGGACAAACACCCCCATCTTGGGGGTCCCACATCGTGGATGTAAAAGGGCCCCATTAGGGGTGGTGGATCAGGAGGGACAGGACCCTCGGCAGGGGGTGGGGATGCTGGGAAGGGACAGGGCCATCTTGGTTCCAGCCCAGGTGGGGAACATTTGTACCTTATCTCTGCACTGGAGCTGCTCTCGGATGACCTTGAGAGCAGCTTCATCTTTGGCCACGTCCACCCCTTCCTCCTGCTCCGAATCCATGGGGGTCCCTGCACCCAGGACAGAAGGGGACAGGGTGATGCCTGCTGCCACATGGGGGGTGGACAGGGGCGTGGTGGGCAGAGCAGGATTCAAGACCCCCCTTCCCACCTCAGGCCCCCAGGGCAGATGGGGCCCCAGACCTCCCTCTCAGGGATGCCGTCAGCCCCCAACAGCTGCCGAAGCCCAGAGCAGAGCCCCCCTCCCCTGCCCAGGACCCCAGGGGAGGGGCCTGTTCCCCCCGCCCGGAGCAGCAAGGACCAAGGTGGCAGCAGCTCTTCACGCCCCCACCCCCAGGTCCCCGTGCGAAGGGGCAGCTGTGTGACGGCTGCTGCTGTCCGTGGGGTTCGCGGGGCTCAGGCCAGACACCTGGGCTGGGGACCCCCCCCGTCTCCCTGGGAGAGCGTCTGGGCCCAGGGGGTTCACATCCCGTCCTCAGCCCTCCCGGAGCCCAGCCCGGCTCCTCACCTGGCACAAAGCCGTGGCGCCCGTCGGCCTGGCTGCTGCCAAAGACCCAGGTGCTGCCGCGGTCCCAGGCTGAGCTGCCGGTGCTGGGCCAGGGACCTTCCCCCTCCTGGCCGGCGGGGGCTGGAAGGGCCTCAGAGACGGGGCAGGGCGAGGCCTCCTGATGGGAAGGAGGGCTGGGCTCCTGGGGCCGCTGCTGCCCACACAACCAGCCGCAGAGCCACCCTGCCCGGCGCCCCTCCTGGGCTGGGTCCTGTCTGCCAAACCGCAGCCTGGGCCAGCTCCACCGGGGCCTGGTCGGGGCCGCTCCCAGCTCGGCGCCTGCGCCGGGAGCCGGGGTCCTTTTCCAGAAGGCCGGGCACTTCCGCCGTCTGGGCTGGACGGGAGCTGCTTCCCCGCCAGCGGGGACGCAGGGCTTGCTCTGCCCCTCGGGAAGGCGGCAGCTGCTTCCCTCAGGCTCTGGGGCCACCGGCAGAGCCTTCCTCCGCAACATCCGCAGGAGCCTGGCCATCCTGGAACCGAGCGGGGAGCAGGGCTGAGTCTGGGCTCAAGGCAGCCTTTCACTCCTGGCCCTTTTCCGGCCCTCCTCCTCCCTGCTCCAACCACGGCCGCCCCCTCTGCCCCCACAGGAGTGCAGGGAGAGCCAGCTACACACACGGGCAGGAGTTCATTGCACGATCTGCTCCCAACGTTCCCCCTCGTAATCCCTGCTGCTGCAATATCTAGGAAGTCTCATCCTTTTCCAGCAATGGGGTCAGTCCCAAAGACCATCGCTTCCTCCGGACAAGCAGCCCCCTCCTGTCATCCCAGGCCACACTCCCACCCAGGCTTGAGAAGGAAGAGAAACCAGGAGTCCGGACTTCTCCTGGGAAACCATTCCTACGTCAAGGTCACAAAGACCCTAGGCACAGGAAGACCAGGGCCCTCCTCGTTCCCCCTTGATTTCCAGGCTCAGCAGCTCACAGGCTCTGGCCCAGCTCAGAGACTCTCAGCCTGGGGAACAGTGTCCCACAAGGGAAGGGCTGGGAGCCCCATTGCTGGAACCTTTCCAAACACACTGGAGACGGCTCTGGAGAAGCCCCTGCCCGGTCTAAGAGTGAGGGGCTCTTGGGGGCTGTTTGCAAATGAAATCCCCCTTTGGAGGCATTCTCTCCCCGTTTCTGCCTCTCCCCACACAGACAGGGGAAGCCACCGAGGAACCCGAATGCCACTCACGTGCTCTCAGTGATGGTATGATGGATGGCGGATGTTCAGAGTCAGCAGACGTCCCTCGCCCTCCTCCTCACTCTCCAAGCCCAAGGCAGGCTGGAGAGGGTGGTGACCTCAGGAGTTACCCTGCCCAGCCAGCAGGCAGGGTGATGACACGAGGGCGATCGACTGGCTGTGAAAACAAGAGTCTGTCTTATTGCCAAGGGACGGAGAAACTCAGCCAGCAGCAGGGGGGTGCAGAACACGGCCCTAGGGCGGAGGAGACAGCGCCTGCAGGATCCTGACACCCCAGCACTTCCAGAGCCCAGGAGATAAGGTGTGAACATTTTCATGGAAACCGTTTTCTGTCAGAAAACCCATTCAGGCGAAACCGCTTTGTTTCTTGAAATCATAACAAGTAAGATGAAAATTCTTTGCAAAAATATTTGTTTGCAAAAGAAGAGCATCTCCTGTCCGTCACAGCGCATTAAACTGTCTCCTCGTACACAAAGGGGAGACACGACGCTCTGGAAAATTAGACAAGATGCTTCAGTCTGAGCTAAGTAGTTGCTGCTCTTCACAATTTCAAAAGAATAAAATGCAAATCAAATCAAATATTAGGTCATAATCTGCTATGGCTCAGTGTGATAGGACACCCCCGAGTCTGCACTGCTCCGAGTGACACTCTTCAGTGGATCCCCAGCATCCACCCATGGCGAGGTAGGTGGGAGAGGATTGTTATTTGTCCTTGACAGAAGGAGAAACGAAGGCTGAGAAAGGAGCAGGGACTTGTCTTAGCTGATGCAGCCAGTCAGTAGCAGAGTTGCTCTCAAATGAGCTACAGACCAACAATTGTTCATAGTAATTATTCAGCAAGTATTTCAGAAGAATTGGAATGTTCGAGAGGATCATGAACTGCTCCGAGACAATGAATGGAGAGCAGCATCCACATTGGTCAAGCATCTAACTGGTTGTGACTTATTTGCTTGGTCAGAAAAGAGGACAACAAAGACCAGAGTCAATAGCCCCCTCCTCAGCCAATCAAGGTTGAGACTTTGAGGGGTGGGAGGCTAAGGGGTCTCACCAAATAGCCCAAAGAATGGCCCTGGTCAGCACCGAGGGGATCACTGTCGGAGCACTAGTCCAGTCTCACCTCTCTGTGAGGGCCTCCCACAACCCCCCTGGCCTCCGCTCCACGCACAGAGCTCCTGGTGGTGGGAGGAGAGCAGAGGAAAAGGACAAAGGAAGCAAGAAGAGAAAGGTAGGAGGGACAGAGGAAAAGGGAAAACAAAAAGGAGAAATCCCAATGTCCCCGGTCATTCTAAGGGACAAAGTCCTAGGTCGGAAATAAAATGCTGCCCCCACAATCTAATGTTTTCCTTTCCTAAAAATCAGCCGGCACCTGATGGATCAGACTGAACAGGTTCCAAAGCTCTCCGAGGCTCTTACCTTCTCTACAGGGACGTCTGTTTTTGAGCAAAACAACTAAAAGAAAAGGAGAAAACTCCGAAGAGGGTCCTCCTTGCGCTCACGAACGTGCAAGTGAATGCTCTCTCAGTCCTCCAGGGGAGACCTCGAGAAGGAGACGTGCTGAAGCAAAGCCACAGGGATCTCCGAGGTGGCCCCTGTCCTGCCCCCCTGTCCTGCCTGGCTGATGTCAAGACCTCTCTGTGAGGTCATCGCCTCCCTACCACCTTTGTCCAATCGGCTGAGGTCCTGCCAAAGGCCCTTGTGATGTCACTGCCACACCCAGCCCTCCCCTGCAGTGCTGATGTCCTGCCCCTGTCCAGCCACACCCGATGTTTGAGCTGCTTCCCCTGGATCACCCCACGCAATGAGCGTTCATTGTGGGGATGACACCGACCACACAGTAGAACACAGAGGTTCTTCCCCTGGCCGCAATTAGCTTTTCACAAGTTAGTCGACTTTATGGCCAGAAGGAACCGTTAGAGCATTTAATCTGATCCCCTGCGTATCCGAAGGCCTCCTGTATGTCAGAAGAGCTGGGCTTTTCTTTTACTCAAACATTTTCCAGAAAGGCATCTAGTCTTTATTTGAAGAGATCAAGAGATGGAGAAGCCATCATTTCTCTTGGTAGTTTGTGCTAAGGACGAACCACCCTCTTACAAATCTGGGTCTTATTGTCATTATATTTTTTCTGATTTCTGCTTCCATCCATGGGGTCTTGTCATGCCTTTCTCTGCGACATAAAAGAGCCCTTTTATACTCAACATTTTCTCTCCATGAAGTCAAGCAACTCACCTCTCATTTGTCTTTTGTATCTACTAAACAGATTGAGCTTTTCCAATGTCTCATTAGAAGGAATCATCCCCATCACTCAATTTCAAATCTTTTCTGTACCCTCTCCAATTGTTTTAACATAATATTCAAAATGTGGACACAAGAACTGGATTCAACATTCCAACATCAGTCTCACCAATGCTGTTTCACTTCCCTTTCCATCCTCACTACTCTATCCATCCAAGAATGGCTTTAACCTTTTTTACCACCGTTTCACATTGACAGACCATGCTGAGCAGCTCATCCACTATGGCCCCGAAATCCTTTTCAGGGTCACTGCTTTCCAGCGGATTGTCCCCCATTCTGTAGGGTGCCGCCTGACTCCTTTGTTACTGGACGTATGGGGTTGGCTTTATTAAAACCTAATTCTTTAGTAAGTATTTTAGAAGAACTAGCCCATTAGAGAGAGAATTGTGAATTACTCAAAGACAATGAATGGAGAAAAGCGGCAAGAGCAATCAAATACATGTTTGGTTACGGCCTATTTCCTTGGTCTTAAAAGAGGGTAACAAGGACCTGAGCCTCCTCCCTCACAATAGCCCCAAGCTCCCTCAATCAGCATTGAGACTCTGAGAAGCAGAAAGCTGGGAGTTCTCACCAGATGTCCCGGGTCACCACCGGAGGGAGTCACTCTTAGAGCACCATTCCAGCCACATGTCTTTGGGAGCGCCTCCCGCAATGAGAGTTGGAGTGCAACCCTCCATCCCCAACTCCACACGCACAGACAGGTCCTGGTGGTGAAAGGAAAGCAGGGGAAAAGGACAAAGATACAAGAGAAGACGAGAAAGGAGGGAGAGACAGGAAAAGGGAAAACAAAAAGGAGAAATCCCAATGTCCCCGGTCATTCTAAGGGACAAAGTCCTAGGTCGGAAATAAAATGCTGCCCCCACAATCTAGTGTTTTCCTTTCCTAAAAATCAGCCAGCACCTGATGGATCAGACTGAACAGGTTCCAAAGCTCTCCGAGGCTCTTACCTTCTCTAGAGGGACGTCTGTTTTTGAGCAAAACAACTAAAAGAAAAGGAGAAAACTCCGAAGAGGGTCCTCCTTGCGCTCAGGAACGTGCAAGTGAATGCTCTCTCAGTCCTCCAGGAGAGACCTCGAGAAGGAGACGTGCTGAAGCAAAGCCACAGGGATCTCCGAGGTGGCCCCTGTCCTGCACCCCTGTCCTGCCTGGCTGATGTCAAGACCTCTCTGTGAGGTCATCGCCTCCCTACCACCTTTGTCCAATCGGCTGAGGTCCTGCCAAAGACCCTTGTGATGTCACTGCCACACCCAGCCCTCCCCTGCAGTGCTGATGTCCTGCCCCTGTCCACACTGGATGTTTGAGCTGCTTCCCCTTGATCACCCCACTCAATGAGCGTTCATTGTAGGCTCAAGCCGAACACAGTAAAACATCAGAGGCTTCTCCCCATGCAAAGCTCAGTTTTTCATAAATTAGCAGACTTTATGGACAGAAGAGACAATTAGAGCGTGTCTTCTGACCCCCTGCATATCACATGCTTTCTGTAGAGCATAGGAGCTAGTTTTTGACTATACACATTCCAGAAAGGCATCTAGTCTTCATTAGAAGACATCAAGAGGTGGGGAATTCCCACCACTTCCCTTTCTAGTTTGTTCCTTTGGTGATTCATCCTCACGGTTGAATATGTGTGCCCTCCTTCTCATATGAATCGGTCTCTTTTGAGTTTCCAGCCACTGGGTCTTGTTATGCTTTTCTCTGCTAGATCAATGAGCCCTTTAATACCCGATAGTTTCTCTCCATGAAGTCACTTCAACACTTCAATGACGTCACCTCCCGATCTTTTTTATCATCTAAACAGGCTGAGCTCTTTCAATAGCTCACGAGCAGGCATTTTTCTCCAGCCCTCAAAATGTTTCATTACTTTTTGCTGCCCCATCTCCAATATTTCCAAACCTTTTTTCAAAGGTGGATGCCAAAACTGGATGCAGGATTCCGTGATCAGTCTTCCGCATGGTGTGTCACCTCCCTGTGCTCCTCATTGCGCTTTTCATACATCTAATGATGGCTTTAGCCCCGTTCACCACAGCATCACCCTGGGGGCTCTTGTTGAATGGCTTGCCCAGCATGGCCCCGAAATCCTCTTCACACTCAGTGCTTTCCTGGATACACTGCCCCATTCTGTAGGTGTGGCCTGCATGCTTTGCTGCTAGCGATAGGACCCTTCCTTTGGTTCTTTTCAAATTGGTTTTCTTTGAATGGGTCCAGCTTCTCAAGGGATCCGATTGCTCTGTGTCACTGCCCTCTCCTCATCATTAGTTACCACGCTGCGACTATTTTATCACCCACCAAGGTTAGCAGCAGTGCCTAACGTGGATCTCGTGGATTTAATGTATGAGTGCAGGGGACTGGACTAGACGACCTCTCGAGGTCCCTTCTACTCCTATGATTCTGTGATTATAGAACCTAGAGCTTTATAAAACCAATTAATAATAATTCCGGTCTCCATCTTCCTGAAACCAGCTTTACAGGTTAGTTACTATATGGGGAGGGTTTTGGAATGGGCAGGTTAAAGAGTAAAACTTCCATGCCCTTCTCCCATTTGGGACTCCCCTCCCATCATTCCAGGCAACACCGTACCGCTTTCTAGTGTGAAACCATTGGCAACAATGGGGCCCAAAGTCCTCTTCCAAAGGGATTTGAAGCCCATCTCATCGTCATTGGTGCCTTTCTCTAAGCACTCCCTCCCCAACTACACTAGAACCAAATTTCCCCCCATATTCTAACCTCTGATTATATTCTCAACCTTTGCAGAGCGGGGAATAAAAGCCAGGTGTCCTGACTCCCAGGCCCTGCTTACCACTGGACCATACTGCCCTCCCAAAACAGGGAATAGAACCAAGGAGTCTTGACTCCCAGGGCCCCCCTGCTCGAACCACTACCACTAGATAATGTTTCCTCTCTACAAGGGAATGGGATAGTGCTCAGTAGTACAGTTTTTTGTGACGTTTATCACTGAACTAGTTGCTACCTAGAGAAAATGTGTAGGACTGCTTTTGAAATACATTACACCCAATACTTTTCTCTCTCGTTTCCCCTCGAGAAAGGAGATCATTTAAGAGGGAGATGGGGAGGCCTCGAATATGCAGGCCCAGGCCTCTTCAGTGCAGACACCCAGAGATACTAACCATGCCAGACTCTGTGGAGTGGAGAACAATATCTAGCTCTTCTACAGTGGTTTTCATCTCTAGATCTCAATGCTCTTTACCCAAATGTGCTGGTGATGGGCAGCCATGTGTTCCATGGGGACAACTGAGGTATTGAAATGCCCAGCATCTAGGTGCTGAATGACTTCCAGGCAAAGTTCACCATCCTTAAGTCACTTCAGCATGTGAACGCCAAGGAGAGAGACGGCAGCCAAGGGGTTAAAACTAGGTGGAATTCAAAAGGGAGGGGCATTGAGGGCAGACCATGTCCACTGACAGGGTGAGCAATGCACCGTGGGTATGTTCCCCACAGTGCAGTGTTGCGAGAAGGAAGAGCTGATCGATGCGCATCTTGGGATTCTCTCCGAATTCTCCTACAGCCCCCGCCCTCAACTGCAGAGAGCAGCATCATGAGTAGCTCGGGGAGCTCGCCGTGCTGAGGCATGTCAAAGCAGTCTCCCACCCCGCGACAGCAGTCTCCCACCCACGACAGCAGTCTCCCACCCGCGACAGCAGTCTCCCACCCGCAACAGCAGTCTCCACCCACGACAGCAGTCTCCCACCCGCGACATCAGTCTCCCACCCGCGACAGCAACTCTCCCATCCCACGACAGCAGTCTCCACCCACGACAGCAGTCTCCCACCCCACGACAGCAGTCTCCCACCCCGCGACAGCAGTCTCCCACCCCACGACAGCAGTCTCCCATCCCACGACAGCAGTCTCCACCCACGACAGCAGTCTCCCACCCGTGACAGCAGTCTCCCACCCGCGACAGCAGTTTCCCACCCCACGACAGCAGTCTCCCACCCCACGACAGCAGTCTCCCACCCCAAGACAGCAGTCTCCCACCCCACGACAGCAGTCTCCACCCACGACAGCAGTCTGTCTTCTGCTGTGATCCTAGTGCAGGGCAGAACAGAAGCATTCCAACGATTTGCTCTTTGTTTGTTCCCCAAAGGGAGCAGCACACAGATACTTCCCGGAGCTTTGAAAGGGGAGGGGAAAAGACAAAAGTCTCTCGTAGGAGTGGAAACTTTTTGTCACCAAAATTGGGCATTTTTCGCAACAGACGTCCCATTGTAGTGTGTACGCTCTGGCTGTTTTGTCACCGAAAGCCAGTTTTTTGGTGACACAGCTGGGTAGTGTAGACCAGGCCTAAGATTTTGCAGTAAACATTCCCAAGGTGCCAAACTTTCTGCCTCTGGGCATGCACACTGCTGCTGCCTAGGGGCACCCAGGGGCCTTCCTCCTGCCTCAGGCCCAGAGTGATTCCCAAACTGGGGGAAGATAGGCATTTGGTCACCTAAGTCGTGGGTAGGCCCGATCTGACAGACATGCCCAGGGGCTGCCTGGCTCCGCGCAAAACAACCGGGGGAGGAAGTCTGAGGACTTCCCTCAACTTTTAGCCCAGTAGTTACAGCAGACGCCTAAGATGTGGGACACCCAGCATCCAGTCCCCTCATTCCGATGGCTCTAATTATTATCCGCAGAACAACAGCTTCTATAGGAGAGACTGATCACAAGCAGAGATAGGCATTTGTCTCTGAGACATGGGTGGGGCTCAGCACACATCCCTGTGGTCAGCATTGCCCATTGGCTGGCTTAGTCTAAGGGGCCCATCTCGCCCCATTCATTGTCTAGGGAATCTGGGCACCAAACTCAGACCTGCAGAATCACAGTGATTTTTTCCAGTTAGGTGTTGTGATGCCGAAATCTTTCTGAGCATCCAGCCCTTACTCTCTCTTTGCCTTTGTTCATCATTTGTGAATAAATGGAAGCAATAGCTCTTCCCTATGTCACAGAGATGTTGTGAGGATAATATGTTAAAGATTGCAAGGGGCTTAAATACTATGCTCAAGGAGGCCATGTAAGAGGCTAAGACGGATCCCCTAGCTCTAAAGGATCTGTGAGCATCTAGATCCCTAAGGCATAGACTGGGAGCCCCATGCTGGATGTGTTTCAAATGGTCAATCCACATACACTCTGAGATATTTATAAGAAAGCTATTATTGTGGGATCAAAACCAGGAGTAGGCAAGCCCTGGAGGAAAGATCCTGCTCAAGGCCCCAGAGGTAGGTAAGATATAATAGTACTTCCCTCCATGATTATTCATTGAAATGATGTGACCTGACAGGCCTCCCCATTTCTAATTTCCAAGCCTGGAAGCTCATGAGGAGACAGGGGAGCTGCAGGCTGCAAGGAATAAGCAATACAGAACTCAGAATCAGCCTGGAGGAGGCCAAAAATCATCCACATCAGGGCAGGCTGGAAAGAAGAACAGATCCCAGGGGCTGGACAGGTGCACTGCTGAATCCCTGCTCTCCAGAACTAGAAGAATCGAGCCTTTCTGCAATCCAACTGTAAAAGCTGCCCAGACCAACCTCCTTTCTGCTGCTGGGGAGTCCTCCCCTCTCCTAATATACTTGTGCCCTAACTTACCACCCCCCCAGCTATTTATTCGTGTCCAATCTACTTTCCAACTGCTGTTTCTTCTCCCAGCACCCCTTAATGTCTGCTACCACTTGCTATGCAAATGAATTACAACAGCTGCTGAGACAATAGTACCCTGCTGCAAGGAATTGTCTTTTATCACCTCAGCTGCAGGGAGCTTTTCAGTTTCCCCATCATTTTGTTTGAAGTCTGTTGTTCTTTGCAAATGGTTAGTGGCCATTTCCGCTCTGCCCCCGCCTGTCTGAATTAGGGTTCAGAGTATCCTGTGTTGGGCCTGAGACCACATCCTCTGTTGCTGAAGCCTCCACTGATCATCACAATAATAGGTATGGTACTGCCCTGGGCATCTGTGGGAGAGTAAAGGTTTCTGGGGGGTTAGCAAAGGCTCCTTCAGAGGAGAAGCTGAAGATAACAGAGGGGAAGTCAGCCCACTGGTGATGGCATGTAACAGAGGGGAAGGGGGAAATGGGTTTCTGTTCAATATCAGTATATTTAGGTGGGGAGGGGAACAGAGAGGGACCAGAGGTCTCTACACAGCGTGCAGGGAGCTGGAGGAAGCCATTACAGGTAGGTATATAAAAAAGCTGACCTTAACAGAGGAGGCTAGCTGTGTTGCGGGTTGGGTAATGGAAAATTACAGTAGAGTCATTGGAGCAACAAGAGGGAAATCAGTGGGGGACTCTCTTCGATATCTTAGATGTCTGTACACCAATGCAAGGAGTTTGGGGAATGAACAGAAGAACGGGAAGTATTGGAGTACATAAGCTAAATTATTACTTAATTGGAATCACTGAAACTTGGTGGGATAATGCTCATGACTGCAATATTAGTATAGAGGGATAGAGCTTGGCAAGGAAGGGCAGACAAGGGGAAAAGGAGGAGGTGTGCTACTATACGCCGAGAAGAGAAGGAGGTCAGAAGAAGACTGGGTGAAGATAGAAGGGGAAAATTCAGGGGTGATGGCATGGTAGGAGTCTACCCCAGAAAGATGAGGTGGGTGAGGCATTTCTAGACCAAACAACAGAAATATCCAAAACACTCAACCTGGTAGTAATGGAGAACTTGAACTCCCCAGACATCTGTTGAAAAGTAATGTGGTAAAACACAAAATGTCCTGTGAATTCTTGGAATGGATCGGGGATAACTGGTTTCAGAAGGTGGAGGAAGTAACCAAGAGGCAGCCATTTTAGAATTGATTCTGACTAACAGGGAGGAATTGGTTGCGAATCTGAAGGTTGAAGGCGATTGGGTGAAAGTGATCATGAAATGATATGATTTCATAATTCTAAGGAAAGGAAGGAATGAGAGCAGCAGAATATGGACAATGAACATCAAAGAAGCAGACTAAAACTCAGAACGGGTAGGTAAGCTCCCACAGGAAGAAAATCTAAAGGAAAAAGGCATTCAAGAGAGCTGGCAGTTTGTCAAAGAGAGACTATTAAAGTTATAACAGCAAACTTCTGTGTATGAAGGCAAGAATCGTGAGAGGCCAATATGGCTCCATTGGGAGCTCATTAATGACCTGAAAATCAAAAAGGAACCCTACACAAAGTGGAAACTTGTACGAATTGATAAGGAGGAGTACAAAAGAATGAGACAAGCATATAGGGAGAAAATCAGCAAGGCTAAGGTGTAAAATGAGTTACACCTAGCAAGGGACATAAAAGGCAATAGGAAAAGGTTCTATAAATACATTGGGAGCAAGCGAAAGATGAAGGAAAGTGTAGGTCCACTACTTAGTGGGGAAGAAGTGCTAATAACTGATGACAACAAGAAGGCTGAGGTGTTTAATGCCTACTTTACTTCAGTCTTCACTCAAAGGGTTAATGGTGACCAGATATTTAACTCAATTAATACTAACTACAAGGGGGAAGGAATACAAAATAGGAAAAGAACAGGTTAAAAATATTTAGATAAATTAGATATATTCATCATATAGCTGGTATGAGTTGGAGCAACGCTTGTGTGTGGCTCTAATATAATGCAGTAGGAAGAGCCTGCACAGGGCAGCAGCAAGCTAGCTGAAATGTGAGCTTGGAGCCATCTTTGCTCAGCACCCGCTGACCTGTGCTCTTTGCAGTTGGGCTGTATTCAAGGGCCTGGTCTGCTTAGCACTTTTACTCCTTCCACACCCCTCCAAACACAGGCAAACATTTTTAAGGTGAAAATTGCAGAGGTGGGTTGACAGAAACATTTTACAAATCCATGTCAACTTTGGCAAGGTATTTACATTGAAACAAACAAACAAAAAGAATTTGGGGGAGAAATGTCAAAACAACCCTTTTTTCTGCTCCCTATTCCTCTTTATCCACCCCCCCACCCCTAATTCCTTCCTCAAACCCCCACCTATCCAACAACCTCCATACCTGCTGGTGCCCTCCCCAGGTCCCTAGTAGATCTACTCCCACCTGCCAGGCCACGTAATTGCAAGGAGAGCAGCAACAGAAAAAATAATTCCCTGCTTCTAGGAATTGCTGATCATTAGAATCATAGAATTATAGAATCATAGAATATCAGGGTCGGAAGGGACCTCAGGAGGTCATCTAGTCCAACCCCCTGGTCAAAGCAGGACCAATCCCCAATTAAATCATCCCAGCCAGGGCTTTGTCAAGCCTGACCTTAAAAACTTCTAAGGAAGGGGATTCCACCACCTCCCTAGGTAGCGCATTCCAGTGTTTCACCACCCTCCTAGTGAAAAAGTTTTTCCTAATATCCAACCTAAACCTCCCCCACTGCAACTTGAGACCATTACTCCTTGTTCTGTCCTCAGCTACCACTGAGAATAGTCTTGAACCATCCTCTTTGGAACCACCTCTCAGGTAGTTGAAAGCAGCTATCAAATCCCCCCTCGTTCTTCTCTTCCGCAGACTAAACAATCCCAGTTCCCTCAGCCTCTCCTCATAAGTTATGTGTTCTAGACCCCTAATCATTTTTGTTGCCCTTCGCTGGACTCTCTCCAATTTATCCACACTTCTTGTAGTGTGGGGCCCAAAACTGGACACAGTACTCCAGATGAGGCCTCACCAATGTCGAATAGAGGGGAACGATCACATCCCTCGATCTGCTGGCTATGCCCCTAGTTATACATCCCAAAATGCCATTGGCTTTCTTGGCAACAAGGGCACACTACTGACTCATATCCAGCTTCTCGTCCACTGTCACCCCTAGGTCCTTTTCCGCAGAACTGCTGCCGAGCCATTTGGTCCCTAGTCTGTAGCAGTGCATGGGATTCTTCCGTCCTAAGTGCAGGACTCTGCACTTATCCTTGTTGAACCTCATCAGATTTCTTTTGGCCCAATCCTCCACTTTGTCTAGGTCCCTCTGTATCCTATCCCTACCCTCCAGCGTATCTACCACTCCTCCTAGTTTAGTATCATCCGCAAATTTGCTGAGAGTGCAATCCACACCATCCCCCAGATCATTTATGAAGATATTGAACAAAACCGGCCCCAGGACCAACCCCTGGGGCACTCCACTTGACACCGGCTGCCAACTAGACATGGAGCCATTGATCACTACCCGTTGAGCCCGACAATCTAGCCAACTTTCTACCCACCTTATAGTGCATTCATTCAGCCCATACTTCTTTAACTTGCTGACAAGAATACTGTGGGAGACCGTGTCAAAAGCTTTGCTAAAGTCAAGAAACAATACGTCCACTGCTTTCCCTTCATCCACAGAACCAGTAATTTCATTATAGAAGGCAATTAGATTAGTCAGACATGACCTTCCCTTGGTGAATCCATGCAGACTGTTCCTGATCACTTTCCTCTCGTGTAAGTGCTTCAGGATTGATTCCTTGATTTGTCCGGGGACTGAGGTGAGGCTGACTGGCCTGTAGTTCCCAGGATCCTCCTTCTTCTCTTTTTTAAAGATTGGCACTACATTAGCCTTTTTCCAGTCATCCGGGACTTCCCCCGTTTGCCACGAGTTTTCAAAGATAATGGCCAATGGCTCTGCAATCACAGCCGCCAATTCCTTTAGCACTCTTGGATGCAACGCATCCGGCCCCGTGGACTTGTGCACGTCCAACTTTTCTAAATAGTCCCTAACCACCTCTTTCTCCACAGAGGGCTGGCCACCTACTCCCCATGCTGTGATGCCAAGCGCAGCAGTCTGGAAGCTGACCTTGTTCGTGAAGACAGAGGCAAAAAAAGCATTGAGTACATTAGCTTTTTCCACATCCTCTGTCACCAGGTAGCCTCCCTCATTCAGTAAGGGGCCCACACTTTCCTTGGCTTTCTTCTTGTTGCCAACATACCTGAAGAAACCCTTCTTGTTACTCTTAACCTATCCTTGGTTCCGATTTACTACAGCTTGTATTGGGTTCGAAGCCGTACCAGTGTAGAACAGAAATGGTTTATCCAAGACATGTTCCACAACATGATTGAATCTCTTTATAAACTCAAGGTAAAACTTGGTGAGAAGAATAGTGGATTGGATCTGCTGTTGCAGCAGGATTCCCGTATGTCTCATGTGATCTTCCCAAGAGCTAAAGAAAAGAGCTACTTTATCCATACAAGCTCCGGCAAACGTTTGGAACCCAATTAACATCAACTTAATGTAGATATTACTGTTGTTTATAGTGCAGGAATCTTGGCATTTAGCCATGAAAGCAATATGGTCGTGTTCCTGTTTCCCTTCTCATACAAAAAGAACAGGAGGACTTGTGGCAACTGAGAGACTAACCAATTTATTTGAGCATAAGCTTTCGTGAGCTACAGCTCACTTCGTCGGATGCATTCAGTGGAAAATACAGTGGGGAGATTTATATACACAGAGAACATGAAACAATGGGTGTTATCATACGCACTGTAACGAGACTGATCACTTAAGGTGAGCTATTACCAGCAGGAGAGAAAAAAACCTTTTGTCGTGATAATCAAGGTGGGCCATTTCCAGCAGTTGACAAGAACGTCTGAGGAACGGTGGTGGAGGGGGGAGATAAACATGGGGAAATAGTTTTACTTTGTGTAATGACGCATCTACTCCCAGTCTCTATTTAAGCCTAAGTTAATTGTATCCAGTTTGCAAATTCATTCCAGTTCCGCAGTCTCTCATTGGAGTCTGTTTTTGAAGACTTTTTGTTGAAGAATTGCCACTTTTAGGTCAAAAGAAAAGGAGTTCTTTTTGCGAATACAGACTAACACGGCTGTTACTCTGAAACCACTTTTAGGTCTGTATTCGAGTGACCAGAGAGATTGAAGTGTTCTCCAAGTAAGGGACGTGAGCTCTGTCGGGACTCGGGGCCCCTCTTTTACCGAGCCGTGATCTCCCTTTTGCTCGTCGTTCTCTTCTCCCTGGGAATCATCCTCCGCCTGCGGCCTTGGAGCGGTACCGGCTCCACGCGGGTTCTGCCTTCACTTCCTGTCCCAAATGGTTCCATGGCATCACTATGTGGGCTGGTAAGCAGCCTTTGCCCCACCCCAGAGCCAGCTGCATCTCAGCACCGGGCAAGGGGTCCCTGTATAAACAGCCCCAGCGTTCTACCCCAGAGGTGGCTGCATTTCATCGCTGGTGGAATCAGTCTCTCTCTGGTATTGATTGGGCTCCATCCCCGTCGTGTTTCCCCCCAGTCTGTTCAGTGACGGTCTCGTTCTGTTTCCCAGGCATCCCCGTGGATCCCACGGTGCGTGCTGGCTCCAAGCCGCCCCCGGCACAGGGGCGGGTGACGCTGCTTTAGCTGCTTATGGGGGCTGGTCACCGGCAGAATTTTCCCAGCTCTTGGGGCACAAGCCGTCAGACTTCGCTGGACTCTGAGCCACCTGCCGGGGGCTCCTGCGGGGCCTGGGCGTCTCCGCTCTCCTCTGCTTCTGTCTGTGGGTCGATCGGCCCAGGGCACCCAGGGAAGGGGCCATGCAGCAGCGATGGGTGCCTGGGAGCTTTGTCGTCCCCTAGTGGCTGCTGCCATTATAGTTCTCCTTGGTACAGGAAATGGCCTGTGGCTCTGGGCGTCGGGCTCCTGGGTGTGGGTGGGTCTGGGGAGGGGAATGTACGCCCTGCAGGGCTCCTGGTGTGATCCCAGCTGGGGTCAATCGGCCGTAGCTCCGCTGGAATAAACTCAGAAAGACCTATTTACACCCGCTGTGGATCTGTCCTGTATGTCTTGGGTATGCCAATAACATGAAAGAAAAGTATTTCTCAAGATTAATTCCTTGTGGGACAATATTTTTCCATTTACAAATGAAAATTAAATGCTGTAAAGGAGTCAGCCATAAGAGAAAACAAAATTCTAAAGAAAACATTTCCGTATAAAGCAGATAAAGACTGTCCGGAGCATGTTTGGTTTTTTAGAAGGAATACGCCGATGGGAAGAGATATGTGTTGCAAAAAATAAATATACCTCATGGTGTGAAAATAAAAGATATTCAGCAAAAATTCCTTTCTGTAAAATAATGTTATTCCTCATGACAAAATATCCCAGAGAGGGTAAGGAGCATCACCCAAGATGAGAGAATGAACTGAGGACTGAACCCAGGAGTCCTGGCTCGCAGCCCCCATCTCCCTGTGCTCTAACCACTAGACCCCACTCCCCTCCCAGCAGGGGCCAGAGGAATGCAAACCCCCACAGCATCCAGCTCTCGTCCCCAGCCTCTTGCTGCAGCCATCTCAGAAGCTCAGGCCACAAAACTTTCCACCGGCCCCCCCCGAGGTGACATTTCCGGAGGATGCTGGGGCTGAGCTGAGCTGGGCTGCGGAGCTCCCCAGAGAGCAGGGACCATGGAGCAGCTGCCAGGCCTGAGCACCGTCCTCTGCGCCATCCTCCTCATCCCCACCTGGGGAGCAGGTAATTTTATATGTCCATCCAGCCACTTACCCCAACCCTAGATCCACCTCTGTCTGTCCTTCTGTCCATCTGCCCAACCCCTAGATCCATCTCTGTGTGTCCATCCATTGACCTACCCCACCCCTAGATCCATCTCTGTGTGTCCATCCGTCCATCCACCTACCCCATCCCAAGATCCGTCTCTGTCTGTCCATATATCCTATCCCTAGATCCATCTCTGTCTGTCCATCCATCCACCTACCCTATCCCTAGATCCATCTCTGTCTACCCATTCAGCCCAACCCCTACATCTCATCTATCTATGTATCTATGTACCCATCCATTCCACCCCAAAAAGAATATCTATCTATCTATATTTATATAGAGGATTTATAAAGAGGCAATAGGATATTTTCTGTCTTTTTATCTCTCCCTTTCCTAATGGATGCTCACAGTCTGGTGACTTTTTTCACTGACATTGCACATTGAGTGGATGTTTGCAGAGAACTATCCACAACGACTCCAAGATCTCTCTTGAGTGGTAACAGCTAATTTAGATCCCATCAGTGTGTATGTACAGTTGGGATTCTGCTTTCCAATGTGCATGACTTTGCATTTTCCACCCTTGAGTTTCATCGGCCATTTTGTTGCCCCGTCACCCAGTTTAGTGAGATCCCTTTGTAATTCCTCGCAGTCTGCTTTGGACTTAGCTGTCCTGAGTGATTTCACATCTAACATCTCTGTGAGCATCTGCCGTGCCCAGAGCAGTGTTGATGCTGGGTCTCTGTTGGGGTTGAAGTGAAAGCCCTGTGCAGTGAGTTATCAAGAGTGTTGTGAGCAATGGCAAGGGGGACAGGAACGCACAATTCTTTCCCCTTAGCTTCTTCTCTCCGTGCTGCTTAGGTTTCGGGCGGCTGGGGCGTGTCTTGATACCACTCGTCGTCATTTTCCTTTCCTGCTGTAATGTTTATTGCCCTGGTTCACGAAGGTCTCACAGTGCTTCAGAGCCCTGCTGTCCTCCGAGCATCCCCCGGCGAGACCGTGAACCTCAGCTGCTCCTTTGAGAACAGACCGGGCAGCGCGGTCAATGTGAGGTGGACTAGAGCACCCGGAGTCATACTGGAAGCTCACCATCCCTTCTATAAAGGACGGTTCAAGGTGTTCTTCCGGGATCTGCTCCAGAAAGAGGAGGTCACGCTGACCCTGTTGGACCTGGAGAAGAGGGACTCTGGTGTCTATCAGTGTCATGTCAGCATCCACCAGGGAGAGAGCGGGACAGGAGCGGGCACCGAGCTGCAGGTGATGGGGAGAAACCAGAGTGACACAGGTAAGGTGGGGAATGGGAGTACGGGGCCTTCCCCCTCTCCATCCCCAGGGCAGGGGACTGGCTGGCTCAAGGGGCTGAGAATCCCCTAAATCTCCTCTCCATCGCCCAGGTAAAGAACCTGCCCCCATAGGGTGCTGCGGCCGGGAGCTCCTGTACCAGGTCGCCATCGCCTTGGGTCTCCTTCTCATCCTTGGCCTGGTGGCCACCCTGCTCCTGAAGAGACGCCGAGGTACCAAACCGGAGCCTTCCCCCTGCTAAACTCCTGGCCTCCATGGGCCAGGGACTCTGCTAGTGAACGCACCCTAGCGGCCGTCTGTCCTCTGGGTCCATGCTAGACTGTCTGTCCATATATCTAACTCCACCACGTCCTTCCTTCTCCTCCCATCCCTAGATCTCTGCAGCTTCCCTCTTCACCCCAGACTCTCTCTCACACTCCTCCGTTTTAACGTTTCTTTCTTCTCCCTTCTTCTGCAGCGCCGCCCCCCTCGCAGCCCCGCCAGCGGCAGCCGAAGGTAAGAGAACGCAGGCTGGGCCCTGTTCCATACAGTGCTTGGGTCTGGTCTCCGGGTGCCAATAAGGACTGGTACAATACAGTGAGGGGAGAGAACCCAGGAGTCCTTGCTCCCATCTCCCCTGCTCTAACCCCACAGTCCCCTCCCAGAGCTGGGGAGAGAACCCAGGAGTCCTGACTCCCAACCCCTCCAATCTGGGGTCACACTGTGGGATTTGCTCCCTGGGAGCTGCCTAAATTGGCCTGAATTAAGAGACCAGATCTGGGGTGACGGCGTCCTCACAGTGTGTCTGTCCAACACAGGGCCACGGCAGCCGGGGGGCCGAGGAAAGCGAGAGCATGCAGTACGCAGAGATTAAAATCCAGACTCCAGGACGCAGGGAACACACCTCCAACCACACCCAGCGGTGCTGAGTCCCTCCGCACCCAGCACCACCTGAGTCCCTCACACTCACAGCCACGCCGCCAGGAGGGAATTCCCCACAGGAGGAGACCCTCACAGGGTTTGAGGGAGAGCAGAAGAAAATTATGGACGTTAAAGTCCCTGTGAACCCCAACAAAACCCAACTAGCCCTGTCTACGGCAGGGAAGAATCGACTAGGGCATGGTCTGACCCTCAGGAAATGCCTTCTCCGGGCCTCCTGGATATAACTATATCACGTCCCTGTGTGTTATTTCCCTGTCCTCTCTGGCGTGATTGCAACGCCTCCCTGTGGAGCGTGACCAGCTGGGGGTAATTAACGCAGCGTCTGGTCCCTCTTCCTAACTGAGCACGAAGAGAAACGCTCGCCCAGCTCAGCATGGTGTGGGCGGTGGAACTGGTCTGAGTGACCAGCATGACTGCTCCAGCCGGCTGGACTTGCTCAAAGAAAGTGATTTTTTTTGGTCTAAAAATTAAATAATTTCTTTGTGTGAAAAATTGTCTGTTTTCAGAGTTTTTTGAAAAAATGTGTTTGGGTAACCTTCCAACGCGGCTCCTGTTTCCCACCCGGACCCCATGAGGAACTATGGGCAAGTCCTTTGTTGAGGTTAGAGGGGTCGATGCCACTTCCGTTTTCTTTCCGCCCTCACTGAGATCCACTTCCACTGTCTCCCCCTCCCTTTGAAGCATTAATACCAGTTTCACCCGCCCCCCCGCCCGCTTTAAATCCTGGGGGATCCACCACTCCCCGGAACCCTCCCCCTCGTCTTTCCCACCCGGATCATCGAGAGCGTGGCACCCAACGGTGGGCAAGTCGTCTGTGGCTATAGTCCTGACGCCACATCCGGTCCACTCCCGCCCTGCCTTGGGCCCACTCCATGGACGGTCTTCTGTCCCCCTCCCCCCCGACCTGCTCTCCTTGGGGCCATTTAACCGCTGCAGAACCAAACACACCCCGAAACTTTCCCTCGAGGCCTCCTGTTTCCCACCCGGACCCTGTCGGGCTTTGCACCAAGGCTGTGGGCAAACGCCCCATCGTGGCAGGCGGCGTGACACCGCTTCCACGTCACTTCCGCCCTCCTTGTGGCCTCCTGGCCTCCCCTCCACTTCTCCTCTCCTGGAACATCAGGTTGTTACAGACACAGCTGAAGTGTTCGCAAATCAGTCAGTTCCTCTCTAGATATGAAACAAACACACGTCCCCTTTGAAAAATATGGAGACGAAACTCACTTGAGTAACGCACCAGAAACTGATGAACTCTTGACCTTGCATTTTGAGATTTCCTTATGCTACCCCCTGAGCTGCTTCCCTTTTTGTCTAAACGTGAGAAACCAGGTGCAATAACTTGCAGGTCGAACACCTGCGTGGAGGATGCTGATGCCAGAGAAATCCCCCGGGCTCCATGGTGTATCCCTGGCTTTCATTGTAAACGAGCAAGAGTCAGGCCCACGCGCGGAGCGGCAGATCCCACAGCGCTAACAGGTAGAATTGGCGGGAAAAGCGAAGGGGGGCAAAGGTCAGCCGATCCGAACGCTGAGGGAAACAACGGCTGCGGGCTAAAAACAGAACGGACCGTCTGGAAGGCGGGCAGTTGGGCAGCAGAGGCGCCAACCGCGGCCTCCCAACTCGACCACCGTCTGCCCCTGGCCCCGCCCCAACTCCGCCCTTGCCCCGCCCCCATTCCAACCCCCTTCCCAAAGGCCCCGCCCCAACTCCGCCCCCTCCCTGCCCCCATTCCAACCCCCTTCCCCAAATCCCCGCCCCATCCCGAGAGCGCGCCGAGTCCCCGCTCCTCCCCCATCCCTCCCGGAGCTTGTTCCGCCACGAAACAGCTGTTTTGCGGCAGCAAGTGCTGGGAGGTGGGCAGAGAAGCAGGGACGCACTCAGGGGATGAGGCGGAGGTTTGGTGATGTGAGGTGGGGGGGGAGTGGAGCTTGGTTGCTGGTGTGTGCAGAGCACCCACTAATTTTCCCCCATGGGTGCTACAGCCCCAGAGCACCCACGGAAGGGCGCCTGTGCCTGACAGGGCGGTATAAACGTCGCTGTGTCAGCAGACAGCCAAGGGGTAGGTGGAGAGCGAGTGGACGGTGATGAGAAGGAGAGAAAAGCAGAGAGAAGCTTGCTGAGCGGTCCGTCTGTCCGACAAGCGAATGGAGAGCTGAGGGAGCAGCAGGACACTGTCCCATCCTGTCCAGCAGCAGAGGGAGAAGATGCAGAAACCCAAGGAGAACACAGCAGCGGAGAGAGAGAGCACAGGAGAAACGATCAGCCAGGGAGTCAATTGGCCGTAGCTCCATCTAAGTCAATGGGGCCAGATCCCTGCTGGGATCCGTCGGCCGTAGCGCTTCTGACTTCAGTGGAACGGATTTCCAGACGCTCAGTACCTGGCCCCGCTGAGGTCAGTGGAGGCGCGGCCGTTTGACACCAGCTGGGATCTGGGCAGAGGTTTTCCCTTCGCTTATTTAAAACCAGTTCTATCAAGTCAAACGTTTCTGGAACACAAGAGCTCGTTGTTAGGGGGCTTATTCCTTCACCCACTTACTTCCCTGGTCCTTCTCGCATCAACAGAGAGCAACAATACCCGAAGTCCAAAGGTGCAAACAATTCGATGTTTATTGGGGTGAACTTCCAGCAAGCATGATTCCAGTTTCCTTCCTTAGTATCCTCCTTCCCAGCTCTGACACCACAGAGCCTTACACCTGTGTCCCTGTTCCCATTCCTGCCCTTAGCCAAACATGATTCCAACTTCCTTACTCCCATTCCCTGTTCCCATTTCCCCCTTTAGCAAAACATGATTCCAATTTTCTTACCCCCATTCCCTGTTCCCATCTCACACACCCACATGCCCACCCCCACCCACACCCCGTCACTTCCTCATTGACTACAGACTATATAGTAAAACTTGAGTTCTGCTTAGCTATACCTGAACCAATCATTTTCCTGAAATTTAACTAACCAATCCTAACATATTGTAACATGATTATGTAACCAATTATATCCCACCACCTTAATTAGTTTACACCCAGCAAAATTAATTATACAGCAGACAGGAACAATCACAGAACCAGACAGAGATTATACAGACAAACAACAGCAAAGTGGGAACTATAATGACAAAACAATACAGAAGTGAGGATTTCACATCCCCGCTATTGATAAGTGAGTTCTTGCCAGACAGGATGCTATCAAACTAAGTTTCCTTTTACATTTTCTAGGCACTTCCCTTTCTCTGGAGGTGACAGGATACAATCCTGTCCTGATAGAGCCTAACAGCCCAATAGCACCTTATTTCAATGTGACTAGTTTGCAATGTGAGGAGGTGACCGGTCGCTTCCCAGCTTATGGCTGCCTCTGCTGCTTAGCCAAAGGCTTTAGCCTAAGCACAGGGCCTCAGACTGTCGCAGTGAGAGAAGGACCTTACACCAGCAGACAGTGATTTTGATTCTTTCTTTCATATCTCTATCACTAGCCAAGTGATAAGAATACACCTAAATTCTTAGAGTCTAGGCCTTTACAGACAGGCCTGAATATCTATATCCTAACACTCGTGATAAAATGTTATTTCAAAATGTTTTAGATGAAGCAATGTTCTTTTGGTGCAGAAATGGCTTTCAACGAAAACATATCTTTGTGAACTGTTCTCGTTGACAAAACCGATATCACTTTAAAAAGGAAAATACTTCGGGGGAAAATGTTTCTCTTTAGCAAAAATATTTTCAGAAAAAAATAATTATGGAAAATGATGTGTTTTCTAATGGACAAAAAGTGTGTGTGTGTGTATATGTATATATGTGTGTGTGTTTACACCTATATATAAGAGCTGACACAATATGCTCCACCCCAGTGCTAGCTGCATTTATGGGAATTCATGATTTTTCTTGATAAAAATAATGTTCTCTATATAATAATACCTGTCAAGCTTCACCCCAGTGGTAGTTGCATTTATGGAACATATTTGCTTCTCCTCACGTAAATATCAGTGTCATTGAAACAAACAGGTTTGCACTTGGAAATATATCTGTCTTGGGAATGGACGACTCACCTGGCTGAGAGGAAAGTTCTAGCAGAACGAACGGGGCGAGTTTCTTCAGGCTTCTGACTTTTCCCCAGTGCAAATGATTGTTTTGAAAACACCCTAGGTACAGACTCGATGTAGGGGGAGAGATTGAAACAGAGAAGAGGAGGTGAAAGAAGGCTGGAAAATAAGGCTGTTCACCCCGTCTCAGACTACATGAGGACGGGGTGTTGGGTGGGATTTCAAGCACTCCCAGGTCAGAGGTTCAGAAAACAGATTTTCCATCTATATTTTAACACTTGTTTTTCTCCTGAATTGGGACAAAAAGGTGAGAAATTGGAAATTTGGGTGGAAAGTAAAATTCTAGCAGGAGAGACCCCCCCCGAGCCAGCCCACTCCCATCGCTGCCTGGATCACATTCGGGGCAGCTCCCCCCTCTCAGAGCGATCGGCTCAGGCTCTCTGCAGACTCAGGCATGGGTCCCCCCCGCCCCTGGTTAGAGAGATTTCTTTGCACCTGTGAGGACTGGAAGCATTTTTGGCTCTGCAAGCTGAGAACCTAGAGATCGACTCCAGCTCATGGGACGGAAACCGTGGTCAGTTATTTGTGCGTCGCACCCGGCCCTGACTCCGACACTTCTGTAGCTGATTGTAACTCACCCCTGGTCCCCCCTTCCCCCAGGCCCCCCCCAGCTGCCACCTTTGTAGAAGCTGCAGCCATGCAAGAGGCTGAATTTCCTGTTTCTCACCATGATGCGCAGGGGTGAAAGTGAAGACAGAGCCCCGAAGAACTCGGCACGTTTCAGCCCACCACAGAAACTGCAGAAAGTACCAGTCGCAAATGGACCCTCCCTCATGGTGCTGAGTGCTGCACAGACCCCTCCCCTCTGGGAAAGATCGGGACCCCTGTCGTGCCAGGCTCTGCACAGACCTGAACTGAAGGATGACAAAGGGTCTGGACTCCTGGGTTCTCTCCCAGCTCTGCGATGGGAGTGGGGACTAGGGGGTTAGAGTCAGGGGGGCATGGGAGTCTTTTTCTGCTAGACCACACTGAACCAGAACTTAGGATAGAACCCAGGAGTCCTGACTCCCAGCCCTCCCCCTGGCTCCACCTCTCCTCACTCTCTCCCCACAGCTGCAGTGTGAGGATGGTGCCCGTGGGAGCCAGCTGAGGTCACTCAATCAGGGTGAACGGCAAACAGAACGAGGAAGACAAACCCCAACAGCTGGTGGATATTCCAATACTGAGATTTACCCAGCCAGCCCCAAACAGCCTCTGTACGACCTCCCTGGTTACTCAGAAGTCAAAACAAGGCAGTTCCCCTCCTTGCATTTCAAAGCTCTATTCATTTACAGAAAGAAAAGGAGGACTTGTGGCACCTTAGAGACTAACCCATTTATTTGAGCATGAGCTTTCGTGAGCTACAGCTCACTTCATCGGATGCACCCGAAAGCTCATGCTCAAATAAATGGGTTAGTCTCTAAGGTGCACAAGTCCTCCGTTTCTTTTTGCGAATACAGACTAACACGACTGTTACTCTGAAACCATTCATTTACAGATCTTTCGAACCAGCCTCTAAAGTTCGGCCTTGGATCAGGTCAGTCTGGGAGTTCATTGACTCTTTCTGGCCCTGTCACCTTTCAATGAGATAGATTACGCTCCTAACGTCACACCCCCAACGCTAAATTGATGCAGGAAGGGACGACACAAACATCGCTGAGTGCATCCCAAGAGCTCCCCACCCTTGGTTCTGTCTTACTACAGCAAGTATTGGGTTAGAGGCCGTACCAGTGTAGAACAGAAATGGTTTATCCACGTCATGGTCCATAACGTGATTGAATCTCTTTACAAACTCAAGGTAAAACTTGGTTAGAAGAACAGTGGATTGGATCTGCTGTTGCAGCAGGATTCCCGTATGTCTCACGTGATCTTGCCAAGATCTATAGAAAAGAGCTACTGGATCCATACAGGAAAGAATTTTCTGTAGCATCTGGCTGGTGAATCTTGCCCATATGCTCAGGGTTCAGCTGATCGCCATATGTGGGGACAGGAAGGAATTTTCCCCCAGGGCAGATTGGAAGAGGCCCTGGAGGTTTTTCGCCTTCCTCTGCAGCGTGGGGCACGGGTCACTTGCTGGAGGATTCTCTGCTCCCTAAAGTCTTTTTAAACTAAGATTTGAGGACTTAAATAGCTCAGACTCAGGTGAGAGGTTTATCGCAGGAGTGGGTGGGTGAAATTCTGTGGCCTGCATTGTGCAGGAGGTCGGACTCGATGATCATAATGGTCCCTTCCGACCTAAATATCTATAAGCTCCAGCAAACATTTGGAACCCAATTAACATCAACTGAATGTAGATATCACTGTTGTATATAGTACAGGAATCTTGGCATTTAGCCATGAAAGCAATGTGGTCGTGTTCCTGTTTCCCTTCTCATAGAAAAAGAACAGGAGGACTTGTGGCACCTGAGAGACTAACCGATTTATTTGAGCATAAGCTTTCCTGAGCCACAGGTCACTTCATCAGAAAACATTTCTGTACAAAACATTTCTGTATAAAGCAGATAAAGACTGTCTGGAGCATGTTTGGTTTTTTAGAAGGAATACGCCGATGGCAAGAGATACGTGTTGCAAAAAATAAACATACCTCAGGATGTGAAAATAAAAGATATTCAGCAAAAATTCCTTTCTGTAAAATAATGTTATTCCTCATGACAAAATATCCCAGAGAGGGTAAGGAGCATGACCCAAGATGAGAGAATGAACTGAGGACTGAACCCAGGAATCCTGGCTCCCAGCCCCCCATCTGCCCTTGCTCTAAGCACTAGACCCCACTCTCCTCCCAGCGAGGGCCAGAGGAATGCACCCCCCCACCCCCGTCCAGCCCTCGTCCCCAGCCTTTTGCTGCAGCCATCTCAGAAGCTCAGGCCACAAAACTTTCCACCGGCCCCCCCCGAGGTGACATTTCCGGAGGATGCTGAGGCTGAGCTGAGCTGAGCTGGGCTGCGGAGCTCCCCAGAGAGCAGGGACCATGGAGCAGCTGCTTGCCCTGAGCACCGTCCTCTGCGCCGTCCTCCTCATCCCCACCTGGGGAGCAGGTACTAATTTTATGTATCCATCCATCCACTTACCCATCCCAAGATCCATCTCTTTGTGTCCATCCGTCCATCCACCTACCCAACCCCTAGATCCATCTCTGTCTGTCCTTCTGTCCATCTGCCCAACCCCTAGATCCATCTCTGTGTGTCCATCCATCGACCTACCCCATCCCTAGATCCATCTCTGTCTGTCCATCTGTCCTTCTACCCCACTCCACTATATTCAGCCCTCTCTGTGCATATACCCTATCCCTAGATCCATCTCTGCCTACCCATTCACCCTACCCCTACATCTCATCTATCTTTTTATCTATGTACCCATCCATCCCACCCCAAAAAGAATATCTCTATCTATCTATGTATCTATCTATCTAGATCTAGGGGTGGAGGATGCGTGCATGGATGCATAGATAGATATGGATATGTCCCATCAGGTCAATGAGAAGTAGTCTGTTTCCATAAAACAAATATTTCATTTCAGTATTGACTCCTTTTAATAATATCAAATCAAACCAGTGTGGAAATGCAAAATCAAATAATTCCCTATTGACCCTATCGAAAATGCTTTCTCTCCCCCATTTTTAAACCAATTGTCTCCCTTTCGATGAGACGGCATTTCCCAAGAGGAAAATGTTCCGTCAGGACAAATTCTGACCCCCTCTAGTTTGAAGTACAAATTGTATAAAGTGGAGGCATGTGTTTGTGGTGTAGTTAAAATGACCAGCTGCCACTTTAATTTGTAAGGGGGTTTCCTGGTCCTTGTAAGGGGGAAGCCGTTCCATACCCGTGCCTTCTCTGCACCTTTTGCAATTCTAATGTATCTTATTTTGATTTGAGGCGACCAAAACCGCACGCAGGGTCCAAGGTGCAGGCGTACCTTGGATTTATATAGAGGCAATAGGATATTTTCTGTCTTTTTCTCTCTCCCTTTCCTAATGGATGCTCACAGTCTGGTGACTTTTTTCACTGACATTGCACATTGAGTGAATGTTTGCAGAGAACTATCCACAACGACTCCAAGATCTCTCTTGAGTGGTAACAGCTAATTGAGACCCCATCAGTTTCTATGTATAGTTGGGATTCTGTTTTCCAATGTGCATGACTTTGCATTTACCACCCTTGAGTTTCATCGGCCATTTTGTTGCCCAGTCACCGAGTTTAGTGAGATCCCTTTGTAATTCCTCGCAGTCTGCTTTGGACTTAGCTGTCCTGAGTGATTTGACATGTAACGTCTCTGTGAGCATCTGCCGTGCCCAGAGCAGTGTTGATGTTGGGTCTCTGTTGGGGTGGAAGTGAAAGCCCTGTGCAGTGTGTTATCGGGAGTGTTGTGAGCAATGGCAAGGGGGACAGGAACGCACAATTCTTTCCCCTTAGCTTCTTCTCTCTGTGCTGCTAAGGTTTCGGGTGGCTGGGGCATGTCTTAATATCACTGGTCGTAGTTTTCCTTTCCTGCTGTAATGTTTATTGCCTTGGTTCATGAAGGTCTCACAGTGCTTCAGAGCCCAGCTGTCCTCCGAGCGTCCCCCGGCGAGACCGTGAACCTCAGCTGCTTCTTCAAGTACAGACAGGGCAGCGTGACAAAAGTGATCTGGACCATAGCACCCGGGGTTGTGCTGGAATCTCACCATCCCTTCTACAGCGGACGGCTCAATGTGTCCGACCTGGATCTGCTCCGGAAAGGGGAGGTCACGCTGACCCTGTCGAAGTTGGAGCAGCGGGACTCTGGTCTCTATCGGTGTCAGATCAGCATCCACCAGGGAGAGAGCGGGACAGGAGCGGGCACCGAGCTGCAGGTGATGGGGAGAAACCAGAGTGACACAGGTGAGGTGGGGAATGGGGGCATGGGGTCTTCCCCCTCTGCGGCCCCAGGGCAGGGGACTGGCTGGCTCAAGGGGCTGAGAATCCCCTAAATCTCCTCTCCATCGCCCAGGTAAAGAACCTGCCCCCGTAGGGTGCTGCGGCCGGGAGCTCCTGTATCAGGTCGCCATCTCCTTGGGGCTCCTTCTCATCCTCGGCCTGGTGGCCACCCTCCTCCTAAAGAGACGCCGAGGTACCAAACCGGAGCCTTCCTCCTGCTAAACTCCTGGCCTCCATGGGCCAGGGACTCTGCTAGTGAACGCACCCTAGCGTCTGTCCGCTGGGTCCATGCTGGGCTGTCTGTCCATATAACGAACCCCCCATGTCCTTCCTTCTCCTCTCGTCCCTAGATCTCTGCAGCTTCCCTCTTCACCCCAGACTCTCTCTCACACTCCTCCGTTTTAACGTTTCATTCTTCTCCCTTCTTCCGCAGCGCCGCCCCCCTCGCAGCCCCGCCAGCGGCAGCCGAAGGTAAGAGAATGCAGGCTGGGCCCTGTTCCATACAGTGCTTGGGTCTGGTCTCCGGGTGCCAATAAGGACTGGTACAATACAGTGAGGGGAGAGAACCCAGGAGTCCTTGCTCCCATCCCCCCTGCTCTAACCCCCCAGTCCCCTCCCAGAGCTGGGGAGAGAACCCAGGAGTCCTGACTCCCAACCCCTCCGATCTGGGGTAACACTGTGGGATTTGCTCCCTGGGAGCTGCCTAAATTGACCAGAATTAAGAGACCAGATCTGGGGTGACGGCGTCCTCACAGTGTGTTTGTCCAACACAGGGCCACGGCAGACAGGAGGCCACAGAGAGCGAAAGCCTGCACTACTCAGAGATTAAAATCCAGACTCCAGGACGCAGGGAACACACCTCCAACCACACCCAGCGGCGCTGAGTCCCTCCGCACCCAGCACCACCTGAGTCCCTCACACTCGCAGCCACGCCGCCAGGAGGGAATTCCCCACAGGAGGAGACCCTCACAGGGTTTGAGGGAGAGCAGAAGAAAATTATGGGCGTGAAAGTCCATGTGAACCCCAACAAAACCCAAGTAGCCCTCTCTACGGCAGGGAAGAATCGACTAGGGCATGGTCTGACCCTCAGGAAATGCCTTCTCTGGGGCCTCCTGGATATAACTATATCACGTCCCTGTGTGTTATTTCCCTGTCCTCTCTGGCGTGATTGCAACGCCTCCCTGTGGAGCGTGACCAGCTGGGGGTAATTAACGCAGCGTCTGGTCCCTCTTCCTAACTGAGCACGAAGAGAAACGCTTGCCCAGCTCAGCATGGTGTGGGCGGTGGAACTGGTCTGAGCGACAGGAATCTGAGCTCCCCGCAGTGTGTGACAGGGACGGGGACCAGGCCCAGGGAACCAGAAACAGGAATCCAGACCCAGCCCTGGAGAAGGGGGAAGGAGACCTGCTCATGGAGGACAGACGCTTCACCCAGGAACCCAGAGGAAGGGATCCATTAGGTGGGGACACGGGTGTGGCCGAAGAAACTGGAGCAGCATTGCCAATCCTCCAGGGTGACCGGGAGTCTGCAGGAATTCAAGATTAATTTTTAATTAAAGATTATGGCATGTGATGAAATCTTCAGGAATCCGTCCAATTAAAATTGGCAACCCTAAACCGGAGTGGCGGGGAGGGACCCATTATATAGAGACAGACTTGGGCTGGGGAACCAGCTAGAAGAGCTGATCCCTCTTACGGTGCCCCTCAATGGTGGGGACTAGACTGGCCGAAACTTTTCATCTAAACCAATTTTAGGAGAAAAATGCAGATTCAGCAGTTTGCGAATTCGTATCCGGTCTGCTGAATTGTTCACGTCCAGCCCCTCCCCCAAGTTCTTAACAAGTCGAAGCATTTCGTTTAGACACTTTCCAAACAAACCATTTTGATTTTTCAGCTTGAAACAATTTTTTGTTTAAAAATGTCCTTTGTGGCAGGATGGGCAAAAGCTTCCTAAAAGTTGGGGGGCTGCTGGCAGCCAAACTGTGGCCCAGCCCCGGTGCCACCCCTTCTCCTCAAGGTCCTGCCCTCTCAAACCGCCCCTTTCCCTGAGGCCCCCCCTCATGTCATCTTTCTCCCTGAGCTCCCACTTCACGCCGCCCCTTGCCCCCAAAACACTGCCCCCCCTCTCCCTTCTCTTCCCCCTCATCCAGTCACTCACACTTATGGCCAGTAAAAAGTGGTGGGCCCTGGTCTCCCCTGGATGAGAGTGGGAGAGGATGAAGAACTCCTTTCAAATATAACTCCCCCACACCTCAAAAAAGCACAATTTGCCAGCAACAGCAAAACACGCACCTCACCAACCCGGGCCAGTCACGCTGTGTTGTGTGTGACATTCCCGGCCTGGGGCGGTTTATGTCTTTGTGAATGTGAACCCTGCAGGCCTGGGTGTTTCTCTGCGGAATGTGACCTCAGTGCTCCTGATGAGAGCCATTGTTTGTAAATGTTTCAGGAGCAGACATATTTATCATTCATGGACAGACAGACATTTCTTCATAATTAGAACTGGTCAAAAATAGCTGGGGTGGGGAGGGTTATGAAAACTGAAGAAGAAACCACTTCCCCCCCATATTCTTCAAACTTATTTGCAAATCTTTTGAATTATCAAACTTTTGTTTAGTTTTGGTGGGAAAAACTCCACGTTCGCTCTCAAGTGGGCAGAGAAATCCAAAATGTTTTTTTTAGAAAGGGAACTTTTTTCAAATGATCAATGTAATCCAAAGTGGCATTTTTAGTTCAAAGGTTGCATTGTGAGTGTAAAACCATTCTGAACCAGCTCTATTACTGAATAACAAGATGAGTTTATTTTTCATGCTGCATTGTTTGGGCCAAGTTCCACGTGGTAATTCAGTTTTTGCACCGCTCTTCTCTTCTTGCGTCTGCACCTCTCGTACGCTGTGGCCTTAATCTTGGCCCTGGAAACACTTGCGTGCTGTCGTAAATATAAAGGGAAGGGTCAACATCTTTAAAATCCCTCCTGGCCAGAGGAAAAATCCTTTCACCTGTAAAGGGTTAAGAAGCTAGGATAACCTCGCTGACACCTGACCAAAATGAACAATGAGGAGACAAGATACTTTCAAAAGCTGGGAAGAGGGAGAACATCAAAGGGTCTGTGTCTGTCTGGGGGATGTTTTTGCTGGGGACAGAACAGGAATGGAGTCTTAAAACTTAGTAAGTAATCAAGCTAGATATGTGTTAGATTCTGATTTCTTTAAATGACTGAGAAAAGAAGTTGTGCTGAATAGAATGAATATTCCTGTCTGTGTGTCTTGTTTGTAACTTCAGGTTTTGCCTAGAGGGATTCTCTATGTTTTGAATCTAATTACCCTGTAAGGAAGGTATTTACCATCCTGATTTTACAGAGGTGATTCTTTTCTTTTTACTGTTTCTTCTATTAAAATGTTTCTTTTCAAGAACTGATTGCTTTATTCATTGTTCTAAGATCCAAGGGCTTGGGTCTGTGGTCACCTATGCAAATTGGTGAGGATTTTTACCAAACCTTCCCCAGGAAGTGGGGTGCAAGGCTGGGAGGATTTCTGGGGGGAAAGATGTTTCCAAACAACGTTTTCTCAGGAACCCAGAGAAATGTTTGGCGGTGGCAGTGGAAAACCAAGGGCAAGGAGTAAAATAGTTTGTACCTTGGGGAAGTTTTAAGCTAAGCTGGTAAAAGTAAGCTTAGGAGGTTTTCATGCAGGTCCCCACATTTGTACCCTAGAGTTCAAAGTGGGGAAGGATCCTTGACACGTGCATGTTTAACTTTAATGACTGCTGTGAATAATTCCATTTCAATGGGACAACTCTGAGGTCGGGTTTACGCTACGGCCCTATATCAGTGTAACTACGTCACTCATTTATTTAATTTTCTTTCTTTTATATGGGAAAGTTATTGAGAGCTTAAAGCAGGTAAAATACATGAACAGGTTCGGACAGTCCAAGTTTGTCAGTGCAAAGTGACAGCAGAGATGTGGTATCTGCGAGTTTTCCATAAGTCTCTCAGTCAGTCAGCTCAGAGATGCAGAACCATTCCCTGGATCCATGCTTACAGCTGTCTTCCCCGGAAAGCAGTCTGGCAAGTGTTCCTGTCAGCTCTTTGCTAAGTTATCTGCCAAAACACGAGAGTTTTCAGGTGCCTAAGTAGCCCCTGGAATCATGGTGAACTTATCCTCCCCGCCACCACCAAAATTTGAAATGGTGCCCTGAGTGCACGGGACCCTACCGTGCTCCCCCAGAGGAGCTGCATCAACAGGCAACTCTGCAAGTTCTCTGCATGCCTCTGCAAGTGACCCCCACGTCTCTCCATTTCCTTGGCCACATGTATCCCGTCCCCATGCTGGCGGCTCATCCAGAAAAAGAAGGAAAGAGCTCACCACTGCGACCACCTGAGGGATGGGTTGGGTTGAGATCAGCTGGTCAAAGCAGGCAATAGGGACAGAATCGGAGACTTGAAGCTCCTCGAGTGACCTCTGACCTTTCCAGACCTGCCCTTCAATCAGACACAGCGATTGTAAAGTTGAATGTGATAGTAACTAGACCCATTTTAAACCCTTCACCACACAAGACAAAGCCCGTAGGATTCATCATTAATGATTTATTTCTCCTCCCCTGGATTCCTGCAGCCACCAGCCACCTTGGAGCTTTCCCTCGTCTCTCCCCGGCTGGGCTCACTTGATGGCAGGAGTCAGCGGAGGGTCCAGCTTTGCTCTTTCGCTTCCATTCTTCACGTCTTTGGGTGGCTGCATTTGCAGCTGAGCAGCCTGATGGAAACACTGAGTCCTCTGTCTCGGCAGGCAGGCCCAGCCGCCAAAGCCAAAGACTCCCTGAGAACAGGGGCAGGTTCGCCTCAACTCTCAGGGGTGGAGGCTGGGCCCATAGGGTAGGGTTACCATTTTTGAACTTTCCAAAAAGAGGACACTCCGGGGTGGGGCGGGGGGAGTGCTAGCCCTGCCCCCTATCTACTCCCTCCCACTTCCTGCCCCCTGACTGCCCCCCACAGAACCGCCCATCCATCCAACCTCCCCCCGCTCCTAGTCCCCTGATCGCCCCCTCCCAGGACCCCGTCCTCTATCTAAGCCTTCCTTCTCCCTGTCTCCAACTGCCCCCTCCTGAGACCCCCCCACCCTAACTGCCCCCCTAGAACTCCACTCCCTACCAGTCCCCTGACTACCCCACCCCCTATCCGCACCCCCGCCCCCTGGCAGAGCCCCGGGTCTCCCACTCCTATCCAAGCACTCCCTGTCCCCTGACTGCCCCTGCAGAACCCCCGACCCATCTAACCCGCCCCGCTCCCTGCCCCTGACTTCCCCCCTGAACCTCCGCCCCATCCAACCCCCCCTGCTCCCTGTCCCTTGACTCCCCCGACCCCTCTTCATATGCCCACCCCCTGACAGGCTCCCCCCAGAACCCGTGACCCATCCAACCCCTCCTGCTCCCTGTCCCCTGACTGCCCCTTGGGACCCCATGCCCCTTCTCCAGCCCCCCGGCCCCCGTACCCTGCTGCTCAGAGCAGTGTGTCTGGGGTGCGGAGCCAGACACAGTGCCGTGCTCCCCCGCAGAGCGCACAGCTCCCCCCCCCGCCCCCGGAGTGCTGCATTGGGAGGGAAATCCCGGCCCTTTGGAGAGTTTTACAAATTCCTCCCGGAGGGCGATTTAAAACCCCAAAAGCCGGACACGTCCGGGAAAATCCGGACGCATGGTAACCCGACCACAGGGACTCCAGGATCTGCAGCTGCTGCCACCTCTTTGGTGAATCCTCCGACTCATCACCAACCAGCTCTTCCCCATTCTGCCAGCCGGCCCCACGGTCTGACCGTGCAGGAGAACAGAAACCCTTTGGGACAGCAGGAGAGTCTCCTCAACGCCGCACTCTTTGCATGGCTTCCCGCGGTCACCAGGAAACGCGACTGCCCTGCCCCAGGAGTCTCTCAAGGAGCTGCCGGCGCAGTCACTGGGCACCCACTCGTGATGGTCTCGGGCAGTGGCATTGCAGAGGGAGCTGAGCAGACCGTCCCTTCCGTGACTTCCTGAATTGCTGCCAGGACGGATTCTCCTCTGCGCTAGAGAGAGCCCCCGAGAAAAGCAGCCGTGGTAGGGGAGGGGGCAAGACAAGCTCTCCCCCGGAGCCCCTGAATATCAGGCAAGCAGGACTCCGGGAGCCAGGGATCGGTGTGTCTTGCTGGGAGAGCAGGTCTGGAGAGCAGGAAAGGGCACTGGAGGAACTGTCGAAATGTCAGTGTCATGGCCGGGTCATGGGCAGCTGGACCTAGTGGTCAGAGGCAGAGTCCACACTCACAAGGCAGGAGTCAAGAGTCAGCTGGGACAGGACACTGGAAGAGCAGAAGCAAAAGACGAAATTGTGCTCAGCACCTCAAGTCAGATGCGTCACCCCGAGTCCGGGTGCCAGGAAATCAAGCCTGGGGAGTGGGAGCAGGAACAGCCAACACAGGGTCCAGAGCCGGGGAGGAGCTCGGGTGTTCAGACAGCTCCTTGTTCCCGCTGCTGGTTTAAGGAGGTCCCGGGGGCCGATTAGCTGCTCTGGGACTCTGCCAATGGGCCTCAGGGATGGAGCCTCAAACTGGGTCTGGACTTCGTCAGTCCGAGGTAAGCAGTTTTTCGTAGGCTTCCAGGTGGCGTGCTGGAGGGCGGCTGCTCCCAGGAACCCTGCAGACCCGGGTTAATGACCCATGGGTCCAGACAGTGAGTGATCTCTCCCCGCTCAAACCTCCTCCACGAAACAGTCTCCAGGGTCCCGGACGCATCTTCTGAGAATAAAAAAACACAGTCATGAGGACAAAGAGGCTATGGAACAGGAGCCCCCTCTTTGTTGCAACAGCCCCAAGTGCCCAGAAGAGTGGACGGTTCTTACCTCCAGGAGATGCCTGGGATCTTCCATCTAAGCCTCTTTGGGACCCCTGTTTCTTGGTCTGACAGGATGAGATCATCTGTCCCCCCTGCTCCCTGCGCTGGGCTGGCTGCAGCACACATCTGTGTAAGAGGCTGGGCCAGAGAGATGTTACAGTCAGGGTCCAGGCAGCCCAGAAGGAGAACAGAGGGTCTGAAACCAGAAGACGAAGCAATCAAATCCGCAGATTCGACAGAGAAGTTTTGTACCTACAGGGACATCAAAGAAGGTCTGTTAGGAAAGCTGAGATGTTAGTCTGGAAACTGCTAAGGCAAAGATTGTGACTTGTTAAGATTCAGTTTTAGTCACTACAAAGTGTGTTGTGTTTTGTTTGTCTGTTTGAAATTTGTCTCTTTCTCTTGCTTAGTGTCACTTAAATCTCTTCTTTGTTACTGTGCTTCCCAAAGCACCTCAGCGTTGTGTGTTCGAGTGAAGCGTGAGTCTCCAGCCTACCCAACAGGCTGAGCTGTGCCCTGTCTCTCTGAAGGTAGCGAATAATTTCTGAGCGCTGCTGGGCCCAGAGTCCAAGGGCAGTTCACCAGACATCTCCTGTGAAGCCCAAAGAGACCAAAGGAGCAGGAGAGATTCAGGCCCCACTGACCCATGGGAACTTCCCACAGAAGAGGCTACACAGGGCTCCAGACACAGCCAGCAGGATCCCTCCCACAAGCTGGGCCATGTCCTTCCCCTCCCAGCCCCACAGCTTCCTCCCCACCCCAGCCTCAGGAACCCCTCCCATCTCCCTGCTCTCCCCACCCACTCTCCAATACCAGGCTGTTTCCAGAATGGAAGCAGGCGCGTACCAGAGTTCACTCACCGCTAGATGCTGGCCAGGCCTCGTGTCACCGCTTTCTCGCTGGGCTAGCAACCCCGCTGATACTCACTCTTGCAGTTTGTTGGCTGGGAACTCAGCCCCCCAACCAGGTGACTGGCCTTTACTCCACTCCAGGTCAGAGCTGAAGGTCCGTTTGTCCTGCTGCAGGAAGTGGAGCTGGAGAGCGGAGATGTTATGTGAATGAGGCTGCATGATGGAGTTGGAGACTGAGGGACGGGAGCCTCCTCCCAGAAACGCTCCCAGGAGAACAGGTTTGAGGAGATCTCTGGGGAGCCTCTTGCTAGGAAAAAACAAGGGTGGCACATTGATGGAGATGTCTCTGTCCCAGGGATGGGGGAAGCTCCCAGCCAGGTTATGCAGCAGGGATCCCATTTCTCCCCCAAGAAACCCATATGCCCAAAGAAGTCAATGGCTCTTACCTCCATGAGGGAGCGGGGTCTTCCCTCTCAGCCTCTTTGAGAACCAGTAATGCTTGGTTTCCTCGGACAAGGGACCTGTCCCCACTGCTCCCTGAGGTGGTTCAGCTTCTGACTGCAGCCATCTGGGAGGCTGTCACACACCCCAGGGCCTAGAAGACACTGGGGGAGGAGGCTCCTCTTCATGTCAGACTCTGAGAGCCCAGAGAAGGGCCAAAAGAAGAATAAAGAGCAGGAGATGAAGCTAGCCCTGAGCCTCTGTCCCATCCTCACCTCCTCAAATGTGGAGCTTCCTGAGCTTCAGTTGGGCAGACAGTCCGTAGCCCTGACCCAAAGGTCCTTCTGCACCGTATGGGGCAGGAAGATCTCTGCCTGGGAGCACGGGGAATGGGATGGGGGTGAGATCAAGGAAAGAGGGGAGGGGTATGGGTGTGAGGGAAAGAGCTCCTGCCCCAGATGAAGGAATTTGGGGGGCCGAGGGAAGGACCTGGCTCCACAGAGAGGGGAGAGAGTTTCTGTGAGTGCCAGGGGCCTCCATTTCCGCTTCCACTAGCCCCCCAATTACAGTGAGACAGAGCAGTACCTGCAGCAGGGAGCGGGACTTGCTGAACAGGGAGGGGAACCTTTCAGAGCATCAGAGGAGCCACAGCCCTTGCAGCGCCTCGGGCATCTGGTGCAAGTGCCGGATGATGTGAAGTTGGCCCATGACCTTGGCTGTGACATCCTCGTGCTGCAGGGGAACGAGAACATGTCAGAGACGGAGACACTCCCCAGGAATCAGGGAGGATGAAGGGCACCTGGAACCAGCGCCATCATTTCCACCCAGCAGCTGCTCATGTCTGAGTGGTGGATTCACCCTCCCGACCCCCAGGATGGAGGCTTGCTGTCCTCTCTAGTGACCTCCGGTGCCAACCCCCCTCCTTGTACGGTGAGCTCCTTCCACCTCCCCATCCGTGCCCCTGACAGCTGTTCCACCTCCAACCCACCTGGGGACACCGCTCAAGTTCGTAGAACCCTCTCCTCCACCCCTACCTCCATCCCCACCCAGGTAGGGCAGGGAGGGGGCTCTAGCAGGGTGGCGGGGGGCAGGAGGGATTCTGGCAGCAGTGAAGTGGGATGGGGAGAGGTTGAGACCTTTCCCCAAGTCACCCCAGTGACAAAAGCCGAAGCCACAGGATGGCAGCCCTGGTGAAGGGGGCAGGTCAGCAGCCCCTGCTGACTGAATCCTCCCAATCGCTCTAGAGCAGGTCCAGCCCTACCAGCAGCAAGACCCAGCTTCCCATGCCCATGTGCCTCAGCCCTTGCTGGTCAGTTGCCATCACCAGTCAGGCCTTGGCCTCCCAGGCTGCCAGGGATGGGAGCAACTCTCGATGGTGGCTCGGGTGACATGGACACTAGGCCATGAGGAAATGGGTGCAGCTCTGTGGGGCAGGAAAAGTTCCCAGAGGGCACTTAGGGGATTCTCCTGTCCTTTCCAGGAGTCATAGCAGAGCAGCACATCCTAAGAAGAGAAGTCCATGAAGTCCAGAAGTTCCCACTAGGCTCCTTGCTACCAGGCCAGCGAATGGCGATCGGATGGGAATGAGGCCCTGGGCCCCACCCCAAGCTCCTGAGTCGATTGCAGCTGCTTACCGTGACCCCCATCAGTTGCTGGGCTTCCCCCAGGAGGGAGTAGACGAGCACCAGCCCCGCCTGGCTGACACGCAGCAGGGGGTCGTGGATGGCCAGGACTGCTGTCTGCAGAAAGGACCTTTTCTGCCCGTCGCAGAAGAATTTTCCAAAGACCTAGAACCAAGAGGACACGAGGCTCGAGCAGATTGCCCAGAGCCAGCCTCCAAGTCCTGGCCGTACAATGGCATCACCGTCTAGTGCCCCAAAGGGTGGGGAAGAGAGCTGCTGTGGCCAAGGCAGTTCATTCCCCAGGAGGCTTTCAGGATCCCAGGGCTCAGGGAAGCCCCTTTATTAAAAGGTCGCAGGTGCTGAGGGACCAAAGCCTCCAGTGGCTCTTTCGGGAGGGCAATTTCTGGCAGGGGCCCGGATGGGCTGGAAATGGATCTCTAATGTGTGTGAGCAGGCCCACTCTGCTGTGCAGGGCACAGAGACGACAGGGGACCCTGAGCAGAGAGACACCCAGAGCCATAATCCTATATTAACTCACCCACCCGGGGATCCTCCTTATGCCACGGAGCAACCCAGCCATGTAAGACACTCAAATCACGGCAACTAGCGAGGTTCCAATGTGGGACCTTTAGCACCAGCCTGTCCCACTGGTTGCTGGAGGAGGAGCTCTGAGCTGGAAATAAGGAGCGGGCTCTTTTCCTGTCTCCAGGAGGCCTCCACTGCAGGGAACCCAGCCAGCCCCACTCCCCGGGCTGTGTCATGCCCTGGCACAGTGCCCTTACCTCCCCCACTCTGGCTGTATTTTTGTAGCCCAAGAGCCTGCTGTCCTGGTGCCAGTCATAGCACCAGAGATCTTCTGCGTCACGTATGGTCAGGCCTGGAAGAGAGAGAGAGAGAGAGAGAGACTTTTCTCCTTCTGGCTGCAGTTCCAGTGTCCTTCCAATCCCACTGGTGGCTCCACAGTGGAGTGGAGAAGACCAGAGGCAGAGAGAGACTTGTCCTCCAGCTGGGGTCAGTCGGAGAGAAATGGTCTGGGGTCCCATTATCCACCTGTGGTCACTCTCAGTCCCCTGTTGGGTTGCGTGTCCCAGCTGGGTTCCTTACCCCTCTGTCGGAGCAGCAGCTGGTAGAGCCGGTAAGTCCCCTCCCTGGCCTGCCGGCTGATGTCCTTGTCTGGATCGCTGACAAATAGAGCCAGCTGGGCCACATGGTGCCCCATCCTGGGGAACTCGGCTGAGATCTAATGGAAGGGAGAGGAGAGGGGACTCCATCAGCATTTTCCTGTCAGCTCCCTGTCCCCCCTGGGCCAGAGGGCTCCTTCCCCTTAGCCCCTCTGCAGGAGATGCTGGGGGAGAGGAGCTTGAGATCGACCCTTCATTTGCTCTGCTGCCAAGGGAGCCCGGAGCTGCTTTGGGATGCCAAGGGGCTGGAGCATGGTCCCCTTAAAGGCCCAGGGACAACACTGAACCAGGACAAGAAGAACTTGACTCAAGCCGAGCTCAGTCCCTGCTCTGCCTCTGCCTCCCCATGAAGAACCCTCCTAAGCTACGGCCCCGGCAGCAGCAGATCCTGCAGCCCGCCGGAGCCAGCCCGCCTCCGCCGGGAGCCAGCAAGCTGGGGTCGGAGCTCACTTACGTCAAACTCAGGGAGGGAGACTGTGTATCTGAGCAGGGCTGTGCTGCTCCTGATGGCCCTGGCTCGCTCCTGGGACACCCTGGACACGACCCAGAAGTTGACATGCTGTGGGGAAAGGAGGCAGGTCAGACTCAGTGGCTAGGTGCACCTGCTTTGCAAATGAGCCCCCCACGCCCCCAGCCCCAGGGGCCTGAGACATTCTGCGCAGGGGGGAATATCTCAGGCCTTGATGGCAGAGCTTTAGAAGGGGATTCTTTCCCCCAGGACGCAGCTTGTACCTTGCAGGTCACAACTTGTCAGCGTCTCTCTAGATTGGGACAATGTTCGGGGTCAGGGCTGGTCCCCTCCTCCCAGAACTCCTGATTCCTGAACAGTTCACCAGAAAGGAGACTGAACCCTCGGCCCTTCCCTGCTACGCAAATCCTTGGGGGCGTGTAGGGAGTGACTGAGAGCACATTCCCCCGAGGAATTTCAGAGCAGATCAGAGGGAAGGGCTGATTCCCTGGGGTCGTCCTGTTTCTCTAGGAAGGAGCATGTGCCTCTTCTCTGAGAACCATCTCCCATGGGTGTGTGTGTGTTGGAGGGGTGGGGGAAGGGTGGGTTTTCAGACTCTCACTCCCCAAGGCAGCCAGGAGCCCTGTGGTTAGTGCTCAGCAGAACCAGGCAGAGCTCGGGCTTGAAGTCCCAGCTCCTTCCTCTGCCCCTCAAGAAGGAAGGACCTGACGCTGCATTGCACTGACCTCCCCAACCAAGGACGGCCCACTGGGGACCCAGCTAGGAGGACAGAGTAGAAAATGAATCTTCCAGTCTCTCCTTACCAGTCCCCCAAAGAGTTAAGGTGAAATGCGGCTCACCTCCAAGATGAAGTGGAGCCTGTCTGTGTCTGGGGACTCTGCCAGCAGATTCCCCAGCATGGCATCCAGGACCTCTGGGATGACTTTGTGCAGAGCCTGCAAAGCATGGGTCAGAGTTAGGGAACCTGAGCCTACACCTGCCACAGGATTGGAATAGGGGTCTCTGGGAAGCACAGGGGGGGAGGGATAGCTCAGTGGTTTGAACATTGGCCTGCTAAACCCAGGGTTGTGAGTTCAATCCTTGAGGGGGCCATTTAGGGATCTGGAGCAAAAATTGGGGATTGGCCCTGCTTCAAGCAGGGGGTTGGACTAGATGACCTCCTGAGGTCCCTTCCAACCCTAACCTTCTATGAATCTATGAAGCACAGGGGAGACTCCAAAACACATCTCCTGGCCTCTCTCCTTCACATCCCACTGCAGGCAATTCTCAAGAATTGATGACCCCTGGACCTTTGATCCATGAGCTTTGCAGGTCTCTGCAGAGGGCCTTGTAGGCAGAAGAGTATGAAACAGCCAAGTGGCTATGGATGGAAGCTGGGCTTCTGGGCAAAACACGGCTTATGGAAGGAAGAAAGAAAGAAAGAAAGAAAGAAAGAAAGAAATCCCCCAGAGAGGCGTAATCTCTTCCCTGCTGGAGGGAAGGATCCAACCCTGCAGCTTGTTCCATCTCCGCTACCCCACCCCTAAATCTGGAGCTCCAGCGAATCAAGGGAGCAGGACCGAGGACCACTCTGAAAGAGGAGGAGGATGGAGGAGGAGGAGGTACCTGGATGCCGGTGGTGTCCTTCTCCGTGCCCAGGGTGAAGACGGAGTGAAGGGCAGCTCGCAAGAGGTGGGTCTCTAGGTCTGGCTCCAGGGCAGGTTTCATGGTGCTGGCAAGAGAGAGGAGCTGGGATTAGACTGTGCAGTACGGGGGTGGGACTGTCGCCAACACGGACACCAACCCACAGGGATAGAGGCACAGGCTGGCGAGAATGGAAACTGAGGCACTGAGCTCAGGAATGACAAGGCCAAGGCGTCCCAGACAGACAGTGGCAGGACAGGAATAGCTCCTGTTCCCTGGAGCCTGCGGGCCCTCCTGTATCTGAGCCCGGGAGTGAGCCCCTCCCCAGGGCCCCGGTCATGTGATGGGAGTGAAAAGAAGAGCCCCGCCAGGAGAGAGTGACCCTCCCCTCCCCACCATCTCTGCCAGAGGCGCCACTCTTGGGAGGTGACCTGGGCGGGACAGTGACGGTGACTCCCAGCCTTGGGCCTGAGCAGCACTGGGGTGAGGGGAGCCGGCGGGGTGGGGGGTGGGGCTGTCTCCGTACCAGAGGTTGCCCACTGCAGCCAGGGAGTGGGCGAGGACGGCGCTGGGTGACGAGTCTTCGGGAAGCTCCTCGATGAGCTCCTGTGAGACGCGAAGGAGACAAAGGAGCGTGTGAGATTCAGGCCCGACTGACACCTCCCAGTGAGGAGATGACACAGCCAGTGCCCCACATGGCCAGCGGGATCCCTCTCCTCCCGCCGGCTGCCGTATGGCGTGTCTCACTCACCACGATCCTCTTCGCCACAGCCGCCTTGCAGCAGCGCGGCTCCAGCGTGTCCTCCCCTCTCTCCCGTGCAGCCAGACAGGCGGGGTAGACGGCCTGAAGGAACAGGAGCTGCTGCCCCTCATCCTGGACCCACCAGGAGTGGGGTATAGCGAGAGAGAACCTGTTAGCGAGGGACCTTCCTGCCCCACCCACACCATCTCCAGGGCTCAGGCCTCAATGGGGGATTGTGGGGACCCGCCTATTCTCCAAATCCCCCCCCACTCCTACGCAAGCAGGATCAGGAACCGGGACAGTGCCTGTGGGGGGAGACGACCTCGGCTGTTGTGGGACAAACACCCCCATCTTGGGGGTCCCACATCGTGGATGTAAAAGGGCCCCATTAGGGGTGGTGGATCAGGAGGGACAGGACCCTCGGCAGGGGGTGGGGATGCTGGGAAGGGACAGGGCCATCTTGGTTCCAGCCCAGGTGGGGAACATTTGTACCTTATCTCTGCACTGGAGCTGCTCTCGGATGACCTTGAGAGCAGCTTCATCTTTGGCCACGTCCACCCCTTCCTCCTGCTCCGAATCCATGGGGGTCCCTGCACCCAGGACAGAAGGGGACAGGGTGATGCCTGCTGCCACATGGGGGGTGGACGGGGGCGTGGTGGGCAGAGCAGGATTCAAGACCCCCCTTCCCACCTCAGGCCCCCAGGGCAGATGGGGCCCCAGACCTCCCTCTCAGGGATGCCGTCAGCCCCCAACAGCTGCCGAAGCCCAGAGCAGAGCCCCCCTCCACTGCCCAGGACCCCAGGGGAGGGGCCTGTCCCCCCGCCCGGAGCAGCAAGGACCAAGGTGGCAGCAGCTCTTCACGCCCCCACCCCCAGGTCCCCGTGCGAAGGGGCAGCTGTGTGACGGCTGCTGCTGTCCGTGGGGTTCGCGGGGCTCAGGCCAGACACCTGGGCTGGGGACCCCCCCCCGTCTCCCTGGGAGAGCGTCTGGGCCCAGGGGGTTCACATCCCGTCCTCAGCCCTCCCGGAGCCCAGCCCGGCTCCTCACCTGGCACAAAGCCGTGGCGCCCGTCGGCCTGGCTGCTGCCAAAGACCCAGGTGCTGCCGCGGTCCCAGGCTGAGCTGCCGGTGCTGGGCCAGGGACCTTCCCCCTCCTGGCCGGCGGGGGCTGGAAGGGCCTCAGAGACGGGGCAGGGCGAGGCCTCCTGATGGGAAGGAGGGCTGGGCTCCTGGGGCCGCTGCTGCCCACACAACCAGCCGCAGAGCCACCCTGCCCGGCGCCCCTCCTGGGCTGGGTCCTGTCTGCCAAACCGCAGCCTGGGCCAGCTCCACCGGGGCCTGGTCGGGGCCGCTCCCAGCTCGGCGCCTGCGCCGGGAGCCGGGGTCCTTTTCCAGAAGGCCGGGCACTTCCGCCGTCTGGGCTGGACGGGAGCTGCTTCCCCGCCAGCGGGGACGCAGGGCTTGCTCTGCCCCTCGGGAAGGTGGCAGCTGCTTCCCTCAGGCTCTGGGGTCACCGGCAGAGCCTTCCTCCGCAACATCCGCAGGAGCCTGGCCATCCTGGAACCGAGCGGGGAGCAGGGCTGAGTCTGGGCTCAAGGCAGCCTTTCACTCCTGGCCCTTTTCCGGCCCTCCTCCTCCCTGCTCCAACCACGGCCGCCCCCTCTGCCCCCACAGGAGTGCAGGGAGAGCCAGCTACACACACGGGCAGGAGTTCATTGCACGATCTGCTCCCAACGTTCCCCCTCGTAATCCCTGCTGCTGCAATATCTAGGAAGTCTCATCCTTTTCCAGCAATGGGGTCAGTCCCAAAGACCATCGCTTCCTCCGGACAAGCAGCCCCCTCCTGTCATCCCAGGCCACACTCCCACCCAGGCTTGAGAAGGAAGAGAAACCAGGAGTCCGGACTTCTCCTGGGAAACCATTCCTACGTCAAGGTCACAAAGACCCTAGGCACAGGAAGACCAGGGCCCTCCTCGTTCCCCCTTGATTTCCAGGCTCAGCAGCTCACAGGCTCTGGCCCAGCTCAGAGACTCTCAGCCTGGGGAACAGTGTCCCACAAGGGAAGGGCTGGGAGCCCCATTGCTGGAACCTTTCCAAACACACTGGAGACGGCTCTGGAGAAGCCCCTGCCCGGTCTAAGAGTGAGGGGCTCTTGGGGGCTGTTTGCAAATGAAATCCCCCTTTGGAGGCATTCTCTCCCCGTTTCTGCCTCTCCCCACACAGACAGGGGAAGCCACCGAGGAACCCGAATGCCACTCACGTGCTCTCAGTGATGGTATGATGGATGGCGGATGTTCAGAGTCAGCAGACGTCCCTCGCCCTCCTCCTCACTCTCCAAGCCCAAGGCAGGCTGGAGAGGGTGGTGACCTCAGGAGTTACCCTGCCCAGCCAGCAGGCAGGGTGATGACACGAGGGCGATCGACTGGCTGTGAAAACAAGAGTCTGTCTTATTGCCAAGGGACGGAGAAACTCAGCCAGCAGCAGGGGGGTGCAGAACACGGCCCTAGGGCGGAGGAGACAGCGCCTGCAGGATCCTGACACCCCAGCACTTCCAGAGCCCAGGAGATAAGGTGTGAACATTTTCATGGAAACCGTTTTCTGTCAGAAAACCCATTCAGGCGAAACCGCTTTGTTTCTTGAAATCATAACAAGTAAGATGAAAATTCTTTGCAAAAATATTTGTTTGCAAAAGAAGAGCATCTCCTGTCCGTCACAGCGCATTAAACTGTCTCCTCGTACACAAAGGGGAGACACGACGCTCTGGAAAATTAGACAAGATGCTTCAGTCTGAGCTAAGTAGTTGCTGCTCTTCACAATTTCAAAAGAATAAAATGCAAATCAAATCAAATATTAGGTCATAATCTGCTATGGCTCAGTGTGATAGGACACCCCCGAGTCTGCACTGCTCCGAGTGACACTCTTCAGTGGATCCCCAGCATCCACCCATGGCGAGGTAGGTGGGAGAGGATTGTTATTTGTCCTTGACAGAAGGAGAAACGAAGGCTGAGAAAGGAGCAGGGACTTGTCTTAGCTGATGCAGCCAGTCAGTAGCAGAGTTGCTCTCAAATGAGCTACAGACCAACAATTGTTCATAGTAATTATTCAGCAAGTATTTCAGAAGAATTGGAATGTTCGAGAGGATCATGAACTGCTCCGAGACAATGAATGGAGAGCAGCATCCACATTGGTCAAGCATCTAACTGGTTGTGACTTATTTGCTTGGTCAGAAAAGAGGACAACAAAGACCAGAGTCAATAGCCCCCTCCTCAGCCAATCAAGGTTGAGACTTTGAGGGGTGGGAGGCTAAGGGGTCTCACCAAATAGCCCAAAGAATGGCCCTGGTCAGCACCGAGGGGATCACTGTCGGAGCACTAGTCCAGTCTCACCTCTCTGTGAGGGCCTCCCACAACCCCCCTGGCCTCCGCTCCACGCACAGAGCTCCTGGTGGTGGGAGGAGAGCAGAGGAAAAGGACAAAGGAAGCAAGAAGAGAAAGGTAGGAGGGACAGAGGAAAAGGGAAAACAAAAAGGAGAAATCCCAATGTCCCCGGTCATTCTAAGGGACAAAGTCCTAGGTCGGAAATAAAATGCTGCCCCCACAATCTAATGTTTTCCTTTCCTAAAAATCAGCCGGCACCTGATGGATCAGACTGAACAGGTTCCAAAGCTCTCCGAGGCTCTTACCTTCTCTACAGGGACGTCTGTTTTTGAGCAAAACAACTAAAAGAAAAGGAGAAAACTCCGAAGAGGGTCCTCCTTGCGCTCACGAACGTGCAAGTGAATGCTCTCTCAGTCCTCCAGGGGAGACCTCGAGAAGGAGACGTGCTGAAGCAAAGCCACAGGGATCTCCGAGGTGGCCCCTGTCCTGCCCCCCTGTCCTGCCTGGCTGATGTCAAGACCTCTCTGTGAGGTCATCGCCTCCCTACCACCTTTGTCCAATCGGCTGAGGTCCTGCCAAAGGCCCTTGTGATGTCACTGCCACACCCAGCCCTCCCCTGCAGTGCTGATGTCCTGCCCCTGTCCAGCCACACCCGATGTTTGAGCTGCTTCCCCTGGATCACCCCACGCAATGAGCGTTCATTGTGGGGATGACACCGACCACACAGTAGAACACAGAGGTTCTTCCCCTGGCCGCAATTAGCTTTTCACAAGTTAGTCGACTTTATGGCCAGAAGGAACCGTTAGAGCATTTAATCTGATCCCCTGCGTATCCGAAGGCCTCCTGTATGTCAGAAGAGCTGGGCTTTTCTTTTACTCAAACATTTTCCAGAAAGGCATCTAGTCTTTATTTGAAGAGATCAAGAGATGGAGAAGCCATCATTTCTCTTGGTAGTTTGTGCTAAGGACGAACCACCCTCTTACAAATCTGGGTCTTATTGTCATTATATTTTTTCTGATTTCTGCTTCCATCCATGGGGTCTTGTCATGCCTTTCTCTGCGACATAAAAGAGCCCTTTTATACTCAACATTTTCTCTCCATGAAGTCAAGCAACTCACCTCTCATTTGTCTTTTGTATCTACTAAACAGATTGAGCTTTTCCAATGTCTCATTAGAAGGAATCATCCCCATCACTCAATTTCAAATCTTTTCTGTACCCTCTCCAATTGTTTTAACATAATATTCAAAATGTGGACACAAGAACTGGATTCAACATTCCAACATCAGTCTCACCAATGCTGTTTCACTTCCCTTTCCATCCTCACTACTCTATCCATCCAAGAATGGCTTTAACCTTTTTTACCACCGTTTCACATTGACAGACCATGCTGAGCAGCTCATCCACTATGGCCCCGAAATCCTTTTCAGGGTCACTGCTTTCCAGCGGATTGTCCCCCATTCTGTAGGGTGCCGCCTGACTCCTTTGTTACTGGACGTATGGGGTTGGCTTTATTAAAACCTAATTCTTTAGTAAGTATTTTAGAAGAACTAGCCCATTAGAGAGAGAATTGTGAATTACTCAAAGACAATGAATGGAGAAAAGCGGCAAGAGCAATCAAATACATGTTTGGTTACGGCCTATTTCCTTGGTCTTAAAAGAGGGTAACAAGGACCTGAGCCTCCTCCCTCACAATAGCCCCAAGCTCCCTCAATCAGCATTGAGACTCTGAGAAGCAGAAAGCTGGGAGTTCTCACCAGATGTCCCGGGTCACCACCGGAGGGAGTCACTCTTAGAGCACCATTCCAGCCACATGTCTTTGGGAGCGCCTCCCGCAATGAGAGTTGGAGTGCAACCCTCCATCCCCAACTCCACACGCACAGACAGGTCCTGGTGGTGAAAGGAAAGCAGGGGAAAAGGACAAAGATACAAGAGAAGACGAGAAAGGAGGGAGAGACAGGAAAAGGGAAAACAAAAAGGAGAAATCCCAATGTCCCCGGTCATTCTAAGGGACAAAGTCCTAGGTCGGAAATAAAATGCTGCCCCCACAATCTAGTGTTTTCCTTTCCTAAAAATCAGCCAGCACCTGATGGATCAGACTGAACAGGTTCCAAAGCTCTCCGAGGCTCTTACCTTCTCTAGAGGGACGTCTGTTTTTGAGCAAAACAACTAAAAGAAAAGGAGAAAACTCCGAAGAGGGTCCTCCTTGCGCTCAGGAACGTGCAAGTGAATGCTCTCTCAGTCCTCCAGGAGAGACCTCGAGAAGGAGACGTGCTGAAGCAAAGCCACAGGGATCTCCGAGGTGGCCCCTGTCCTGCACCCCTGTCCTGCCTGGCTGATGTCAAGACCTCTCTGTGAGGTCATCGCCTCCCTACCACCTTTGTCCAATCGGCTGAGGTCCTGCCAAAGACCCTTGTGATGTCACTGCCACACCCAGCCCTCCCCTGCAGTGCTGATGTCCTGCCCCTGTCCACACTGGATGTTTGAGCTGCTTCCCCTTGATCACCCCACTCAATGAGCGTTCATTGTAGGCTCAAGCCGAACACAGTAAAACATCAGAGGCTTCTCCCCATGCAAAGCTCAGTTTTTCATAAATTAGCAGACTTTATGGACAGAAGAGACAATTAGAGCGTGTCTTCTGACCCCCTGCATATCACATGCTTTCTGTAGAGCATAGGAGCTAGTTTTTGACTATACACATTCCAGAAAGGCATCTAGTCTTCATTAGAAGACATCAAGAGGTGGGGAATTCCCACCACTTCCCTTTCTAGTTTGTTCCTTTGGTGATTCATCCTCACGGTTGAATATGTGTGCCCTCCTTCTCATATGAATCGGTCTCTTTTGAGTTTCCAGCCACTGGGTCTTGTTATGCTTTTCTCTGCTAGATCAATGAGCCCTTTAATACCCGATAGTTTCTCTCCATGAAGTCACTTCAACACTTCAATGACGTCACCTCCCGATCTTTTTTATCATCTAAACAGGCTGAGCTCTTTCAATAGCTCACGAGCAGGCATTTTTCTCCAGCCCTCAAAATGTTTCATTACTTTTTGCTGCCCCATCTCCAATATTTCCAAACCTTTTTTCAAAGGTGGATGCCAAAACTGGATGCAGGATTCCGTGATCAGTCTTCCGCATGGTGTGTCACCTCCCTGTGCTCCTCATTGCGCTTTTCATACATCTAATGATGGCTTTAGCCCCGTTCACCACAGCATCACCCTGGGGGCTCTTGTTGAATGGCTTGCCCAGCATGGCCCCGAAATCCTCTTCACACTCAGTGCTTTCCTGGATACACTGCCCCATTCTGTAGGTGTGGCCTGCATGCTTTGCTGCTAGCGATAGGACCCTTCCTTTGGTTCTTTTCAAATTGGTTTTCTTTGAATGGGTCCAGCTTCTCAAGGGATCCGATTGCTCTGTGTCACTGCCCTCTCCTCATCATTAGTTACCACGCTGCGACTATTTTATCACCCACCAAGGTTAGCAGCAGTGCCTAACGTGGATCTCGTGGATTTAATGTATGAGTGCAGGGGACTGGACTAGACGACCTCTCGAGGTCCCTTCTACTCCTATGATTCTGTGATTATAGAACCTAGAGCTTTATAAAACCAATTAATAATAATTCCGGTCTCCATCTTCCTGAAACCAGCTTTACAGGTTAGTTACTATATGGGGAGGGTTTTGGAATGGGCAGGTTAAAGAGTAAAACTTCCATGCCCTTCTCCCATTTGGGACTCCCCTCCCATCATTCCAGGCAACACCGTACCGCTTTCTAGTGTGAAACCATTGGCAACAATGGGGCCCAAAGTCCTCTTCCAAAGGGATTTGAAGCCCATCTCATCGTCATTGGTGCCTTTCTCTAAGCACTCCCTCCCCAACTACACTAGAACCAAATTTCCCCCCATATTCTAACCTCTGATTATATTCTCAACCTTTGCAGAGCGGGGAATAAAAGCCAGGTGTCCTGACTCCCAGGCCCTGCTTACCACTGGACCATACTGCCCTCCCAAAACAGGGAATAGAACCAAGGAGTCTTGACTCCCAGGGCCCCCCTGCTCGAACCACTACCACTAGATAATGTTTCCTCTCTACAAGGGAATGGGATAGTGCTCAGTAGTACAGTTTTTTGTGACGTTTATCACTGAACTAGTTGCTACCTAGAGAAAATGTGTAGGACTGCTTTTGAAATACATTACACCCAATACTTTTCTCTCTCGTTTCCCCTCGAGAAAGGAGATCATTTAAGAGGGAGATGGGGAGGCCTCGAATATGCAGGCCCAGGCCTCTTCAGTGCAGACACCCAGAGATACTAACCATGCCAGACTCTGTGGAGTGGAGAACAATATCTAGCTCTTCTACAGTGGTTTTCATCTCTAGATCTCAATGCTCTTTACCCAAATGTGCTGGTGATGGGCAGCCATGTGTTCCATGGGGACAACTGAGGTATTGAAATGCCCAGCATCTAGGTGCTGAATGACTTCCAGGCAAAGTTCACCATCCTTAAGTCACTTCAGCATGTGAACGCCAAGGAGAGAGACGGCAGCCAAGGGGTTAAAACTAGGTGGAATTCAAAAGGGAGGGGCATTGAGGGCAGACCATGTCCACTGACAGGGTGAGCAATGCACCGTGGGTATGTTCCCCACAGTGCAGTGTTGCGAGAAGGAAGAGCTGATCGATGCGCATCTTGGGATTCTCTCCGAATTCTCCTACAGCCCCCGCCCTCAACTGCAGAGAGCAGCATCATGAGTAGCTCGGGGAGCTCGCCGTGCTGAGGCATGTCAAAGCAGTCTCCCACCCCGCGACAGCAGTCTCCCACCCACGACAGCAGTCTCCCACCCGCGACAGCAGTCTCCCACCCGCAACAGCAGTCTCCACCCACGACAGCAGTCTCCCACCCGCGACATCAGTCTCCCACCCGCGACAGCAACTCTCCCATCCCACGACAGCAGTCTCCACCCACGACAGCAGTCTCCCACCCCACGACAGCAGTCTCCCACCCCGCGACAGCAGTCTCCCACCCCACGACAGCAGTCTCCCATCCCACGACAGCAGTCTCCACCCACGACAGCAGTCTCCCACCCGTGACAGCAGTCTCCCACCCGCGACAGCAGTTTCCCACCCCACGACAGCAGTCTCCCACCCCACGACAGCAGTCTCCCACCCCAAGACAGCAGTCTCCCACCCCACGACAGCAGTCTCCACCCACGACAGCAGTCTGTCTTCTGCTGTGATCCTAGTGCAGGGCAGAACAGAAGCATTCCAACGATTTGCTCTTTGTTTGTTCCCCAAAGGGAGCAGCACACAGATACTTCCCGGAGCTTTGAAAGGGGAGGGGAAAAGACAAAAGTCTCTCGTAGGAGTGGAAACTTTTTGTCACCAAAATTGGGCATTTTTCGCAACAGACGTCCCATTGTAGTGTGTACGCTCTGGCTGTTTTGTCACCGAAAGCCAGTTTTTTGGTGACACAGCTGGGTAGTGTAGACCAGGCCTAAGATTTTGCAGTAAACATTCCCAAGGTGCCAAACTTTCTGCCTCTGGGCATGCACACTGCTGCTGCCTAGGGGCACCCAGGGGCCTTCCTCCTGCCTCAGGCCCAGAGTGATTCCCAAACTGGGGGAAGATAGGCATTTGGTCACCTAAGTCGTGGGTAGGCCCGATCTGACAGACATGCCCAGGGGCTGCCTGGCTCCGCGCAAAACAACCGGGGGAGGAAGTCTGAGGACTTCCCTCAACTTTTAGCCCAGTAGTTACAGCAGACGCCTAAGATGTGGGACACCCAGCATCCAGTCCCCTCATTCCGATGGCTCTAATTATTATCCGCAGAACAACAGCTTCTATAGGAGAGACTGATCACAAGCAGAGATAGGCATTTGTCTCTGAGACATGGGTGGGGCTCAGCACACATCCCTGTGGTCAGCATTGCCCATTGGCTGGCTTAGTCTAAGGGGCCCATCTCGCCCCATTCATTGTCTAGGGAATCTGGGCACCAAACTCAGACCTGCAGAATCACAGTGATTTTTTCCAGTTAGGTGTTGTGATGCCGAAATCTTTCTGAGCATCCAGCCCTTACTCTCTCTTTGCCTTTGTTCATCATTTGTGAATAAATGGAAGCAATAGCTCTTCCCTATGTCACAGAGATGTTGTGAGGATAATATGTTAAAGATTGCAAGGGGCTTAAATACTATGCTCAAGGAGGCCATGTAAGAGGCTAAGACGGATCCCCTAGCTCTAAAGGATCTGTGAGCATCTAGATCCCTAAGGCATAGACTGGGAGCCCCATGCTGGATGTGTTTCAAATGGTCAATCCACATACACTCTGAGATATTTATAAGAAAGCTATTATTGTGGGATCAAAACCAGGAGTAGGCAAGCCCTGGAGGAAAGATCCTGCTCAAGGCCCCAGAGGTAGGTAAGATATAATAGTACTTCCCTCCATGATTATTCATTGAAATGATGTGACCTGACAGGCCTCCCCATTTCTAATTTCCAAGCCTGGAAGCTCATGAGGAGACAGGGGAGCTGCAGGCTGCAAGGAATAAGCAATACAGAACTCAGAATCAGCCTGGAGGAGGCCAAAAATCATCCACATCAGGGCAGGCTGGAAAGAAGAACAGATCCCAGGGGCTGGACAGGTGCACTGCTGAATCCCTGCTCTCCAGAACTAGAAGAATCGAGCCTTTCTGCAATCCAACTGTAAAAGCTGCCCAGACCAACCTCCTTTCTGCTGCTGGGGAGTCCTCCCCTCTCCTAATATACTTGTGCCCTAACTTACCACCCCCCCAGCTATTTATTCGTGTCCAATCTACTTTCCAACTGCTGTTTCTTCTCCCAGCACCCCTTAATGTCTGCTACCACTTGCTATGCAAATGAATTACAACAGCTGCTGAGACAATAGTACCCTGCTGCAAGGAATTGTCTTTTATCACCTCAGCTGCAGGGAGCTTTTCAGTTTCCCCATCATTTTGTTTGAAGTCTGTTGTTCTTTGCAAATGGTTAGTGGCCATTTCCGCTCTGCCCCCGCCTGTCTGAATTAGGGTTCAGAGTATCCTGTGTTGGGCCTGAGACCACATCCTCTGTTGCTGAAGCCTCCACTGATCATCACAATAATAGGTATGGTACTGCCCTGGGCATCTGTGGGAGAGTAAAGGTTTCTGGGGGGTTAGCAAAGGCTCCTTCAGAGGAGAAGCTGAAGATAACAGAGGGGAAGTCAGCCCACTGGTGATGGCATGTAACAGAGGGGAAGGGGGAAATGGGTTTCTGTTCAATATCAGTATATTTAGGTGGGGAGGGGAACAGAGAGGGACCAGAGGTCTCTACACAGCGTGCAGGGAGCTGGAGGAAGCCATTACAGGTAGGTATATAAAAAAGCTGACCTTAACAGAGGAGGCTAGCTGTGTTGCGGGTTGGGTAATGGAAAATTACAGTAGAGTCATTGGAGCAACAAGAGGGAAATCAGTGGGGGACTCTCTTCGATATCTTAGATGTCTGTACACCAATGCAAGGAGTTTGGGGAATGAACAGAAGAACGGGAAGTATTGGAGTACATAAGCTAAATTATTACTTAATTGGAATCACTGAAACTTGGTGGGATAATGCTCATGACTGCAATATTAGTATAGAGGGATAGAGCTTGGCAAGGAAGGGCAGACAAGGGGAAAAGGAGGAGGTGTGCTACTATACGCCGAGAAGAGAAGGAGGTCAGAAGAAGACTGGGTGAAGATAGAAGGGGAAAATTCAGGGGTGATGGCATGGTAGGAGTCTACCCCAGAAAGATGAGGTGGGTGAGGCATTTCTAGACCAAACAACAGAAATATCCAAAACACTCAACCTGGTAGTAATGGAGAACTTGAACTCCCCAGACATCTGTTGAAAAGTAATGTGGTAAAACACAAAATGTCCTGTGAATTCTTGGAATGGATCGGGGATAACTGGTTTCAGAAGGTGGAGGAAGTAACCAAGAGGCAGCCATTTTAGAATTGATTCTGACTAACAGGGAGGAATTGGTTGCGAATCTGAAGGTTGAAGGCGATTGGGTGAAAGTGATCATGAAATGATATGATTTCATAATTCTAAGGAAAGGAAGGAATGAGAGCAGCAGAATATGGACAATGAACATCAAAGAAGCAGACTAAAACTCAGAACGGGTAGGTAAGCTCCCACAGGAAGAAAATCTAAAGGAAAAAGGCATTCAAGAGAGCTGGCAGTTTGTCAAAGAGAGACTATTAAAGTTATAACAGCAAACTTCTGTGTATGAAGGCAAGAATCGTGAGAGGCCAATATGGCTCCATTGGGAGCTCATTAATGACCTGAAAATCAAAAAGGAACCCTACACAAAGTGGAAACTTGTACGAATTGATAAGGAGGAGTACAAAAGAATGAGACAAGCATATAGGGAGAAAATCAGCAAGGCTAAGGTGTAAAATGAGTTACACCTAGCAAGGGACATAAAAGGCAATAGGAAAAGGTTCTATAAATACATTGGGAGCAAGCGAAAGATGAAGGAAAGTGTAGGTCCACTACTTAGTGGGGAAGAAGTGCTAATAACTGATGACAACAAGAAGGCTGAGGTGTTTAATGCCTACTTTACTTCAGTCTTCACTCAAAGGGTTAATGGTGACCAGATATTTAACTCAATTAATACTAACTACAAGGGGGAAGGAATACAAAATAGGAAAAGAACAGGTTAAAAATATTTAGATAAATTAGATATATTCATCATATAGCTGGTATGAGTTGGAGCAACGCTTGTGTGTGGCTCTAATATAATGCAGTAGGAAGAGCCTGCACAGGGCAGCAGCAAGCTAGCTGAAATGTGAGCTTGGAGCCATCTTTGCTCAGCACCCGCTGACCTGTGCTCTTTGCAGTTGGGCTGTATTCAAGGGCCTGGTCTGCTTAGCACTTTTACTCCTTCCACACCCCTCCAAACACAGGCAAACATTTTTAAGGTGAAAATTGCAGAGGTGGGTTGACAGAAACATTTTACAAATCCATGTCAACTTTGGCAAGGTATTTACATTGAAACAAACAAACAAAAAGAATTTGGGGGAGAAATGTCAAAACAACCCTTTTTTCTGCTCCCTATTCCTCTTTATCCACCCCCCCACCCCTAATTCCTTCCTCAAACCCCCACCTATCCAACAACCTCCATACCTGCTGGTGCCCTCCCCAGGTCCCTAGTAGATCTACTCCCACCTGCCAGGCCACGTAATTGCAAGGAGAGCAGCAACAGAAAAAATAATTCCCTGCTTCTAGGAATTGCTGATCATTAGAATCATAGAATTATAGAATCATAGAATATCAGGGTCGGAAGGGACCTCAGGAGGTCATCTAGTCCAACCCCCTGGTCAAAGCAGGACCAATCCCCAATTAAATCATCCCAGCCAGGGCTTTGTCAAGCCTGACCTTAAAAACTTCTAAGGAAGGGGATTCCACCACCTCCCTAGGTAGCGCATTCCAGTGTTTCACCACCCTCCTAGTGAAAAAGTTTTTCCTAATATCCAACCTAAACCTCCCCCACTGCAACTTGAGACCATTACTCCTTGTTCTGTCCTCAGCTACCACTGAGAATAGTCTTGAACCATCCTCTTTGGAACCACCTCTCAGGTAGTTGAAAGCAGCTATCAAATCCCCCCTCGTTCTTCTCTTCCGCAGACTAAACAATCCCAGTTCCCTCAGCCTCTCCTCATAAGTTATGTGTTCTAGACCCCTAATCATTTTTGTTGCCCTTCGCTGGACTCTCTCCAATTTATCCACACTTCTTGTAGTGTGGGGCCCAAAACTGGACACAGTACTCCAGATGAGGCCTCACCAATGTCGAATAGAGGGGAACGATCACATCCCTCGATCTGCTGGCTATGCCCCTAGTTATACATCCCAAAATGCCATTGGCTTTCTTGGCAACAAGGGCACACTACTGACTCATATCCAGCTTCTCGTCCACTGTCACCCCTAGGTCCTTTTCCGCAGAACTGCTGCCGAGCCATTTGGTCCCTAGTCTGTAGCAGTGCATGGGATTCTTCCGTCCTAAGTGCAGGACTCTGCACTTATCCTTGTTGAACCTCATCAGATTTCTTTTGGCCCAATCCTCCACTTTGTCTAGGTCCCTCTGTATCCTATCCCTACCCTCCAGCGTATCTACCACTCCTCCTAGTTTAGTATCATCCGCAAATTTGCTGAGAGTGCAATCCACACCATCCCCCAGATCATTTATGAAGATATTGAACAAAACCGGCCCCAGGACCAACCCCTGGGGCACTCCACTTGACACCGGCTGCCAACTAGACATGGAGCCATTGATCACTACCCGTTGAGCCCGACAATCTAGCCAACTTTCTACCCACCTTATAGTGCATTCATTCAGCCCATACTTCTTTAACTTGCTGACAAGAATACTGTGGGAGACCGTGTCAAAAGCTTTGCTAAAGTCAAGAAACAATACGTCCACTGCTTTCCCTTCATCCACAGAACCAGTAATTTCATTATAGAAGGCAATTAGATTAGTCAGACATGACCTTCCCTTGGTGAATCCATGCAGACTGTTCCTGATCACTTTCCTCTCGTGTAAGTGCTTCAGGATTGATTCCTTGATTTGTCCGGGGACTGAGGTGAGGCTGACTGGCCTGTAGTTCCCAGGATCCTCCTTCTTCTCTTTTTTAAAGATTGGCACTACATTAGCCTTTTTCCAGTCATCCGGGACTTCCCCCGTTTGCCACGAGTTTTCAAAGATAATGGCCAATGGCTCTGCAATCACAGCCGCCAATTCCTTTAGCACTCTTGGATGCAACGCATCCGGCCCCGTGGACTTGTGCACGTCCAACTTTTCTAAATAGTCCCTAACCACCTCTTTCTCCACAGAGGGCTGGCCACCTACTCCCCATGCTGTGATGCCAAGCGCAGCAGTCTGGAAGCTGACCTTGTTCGTGAAGACAGAGGCAAAAAAAGCATTGAGTACATTAGCTTTTTCCACATCCTCTGTCACCAGGTAGCCTCCCTCATTCAGTAAGGGGCCCACACTTTCCTTGGCTTTCTTCTTGTTGCCAACATACCTGAAGAAACCCTTCTTGTTACTCTTAACCTATCCTTGGTTCCGATTTACTACAGCTTGTATTGGGTTCGAAGCCGTACCAGTGTAGAACAGAAATGGTTTATCCAAGACATGTTCCACAACATGATTGAATCTCTTTATAAACTCAAGGTAAAACTTGGTGAGAAGAATAGTGGATTGGATCTGCTGTTGCAGCAGGATTCCCGTATGTCTCATGTGATCTTCCCAAGAGCTAAAGAAAAGAGCTACTTTATCCATACAAGCTCCGGCAAACGTTTGGAACCCAATTAACATCAACTTAATGTAGATATTACTGTTGTTTATAGTGCAGGAATCTTGGCATTTAGCCATGAAAGCAATATGGTCGTGTTCCTGTTTCCCTTCTCATACAAAAAGAACAGGAGGACTTGTGGCAACTGAGAGACTAACCAATTTATTTGAGCATAAGCTTTCGTGAGCTACAGCTCACTTCGTCGGATGCATTCAGTGGAAAATACAGTGGGGAGATTTATATACACAGAGAACATGAAACAATGGGTGTTATCATACGCACTGTAACGAGACTGATCACTTAAGGTGAGCTATTACCAGCAGGAGAGAAAAAAACCTTTTGTCGTGATAATCAAGGTGGGCCATTTCCAGCAGTTGACAAGAACGTCTGAGGAACGGTGGTGGAGGGGGGAGATAAACATGGGGAAATAGTTTTACTTTGTGTAATGACGCATCTACTCCCAGTCTCTATTTAAGCCTAAGTTAATTGTATCCAGTTTGCAAATTCATTCCAGTTCCGCAGTCTCTCATTGGAGTCTGTTTTTGAAGACTTTTTGTTGAAGAATTGCCACTTTTAGGTCAAAAGAAAAGGAGTTCTTTTTGCGAATACAGACTAACACGGCTGTTACTCTGAAACCACTTTTAGGTCTGTATTCGAGTGACCAGAGAGATTGAAGTGTTCTCCAAGTAAGGGACGTGAGCTCTGTCGGGACTCGGGGCCCCTCTTTTACCGAGCCGTGATCTCCCTTTTGCTCGTCGTTCTCTTCTCCCTGGGAATCATCCTCCGCCTGCGGCCTTGGAGCGGTACCGGCTCCACGCGGGTTCTGCCTTCACTTCCTGTCCCAAATGGTTCCATGGCATCACTATGTGGGCTGGTAAGCAGCCTTTGCCCCACCCCAGAGCCAGCTGCATCTCAGCACCGGGCAAGGGGTCCCTGTATAAACAGCCCCAGCGTTCTACCCCAGAGGTGGCTGCATTTCATCGCTGGTGGAATCAGTCTCTCTCTGGTATTGATTGGGCTCCATCCCCGTCGTGTTTCCCCCCAGTCTGTTCAGTGACGGTCTCGTTCTGTTTCCCAGGCATCCCCGTGGATCCCACGGTGCGTGCTGGCTCCAAGCCGCCCCCGGCACAGGGGCGGGTGACGCTGCTTTAGCTGCTTATGGGGGCTGGTCACCGGCAGAATTTTCCCAGCTCTTGGGGCACAAGCCGTCAGACTTCGCTGGACTCTGAGCCACCTGCCGGGGGCTCCTGCGGGGCCTGGGCGTCTCCGCTCTCCTCTGCTTCTGTCTGTGGGTCGATCGGCCCAGGGCACCCAGGGAAGGGGCCATGCAGCAGCGATGGGTGCCTGGGAGCTTTGTCGTCCCCTAGTGGCTGCTGCCATTATAGTTCTCCTTGGTACAGGAAATGGCCTGTGGCTCTGGGCGTCGGGCTCCTGGGTGTGGGTGGGTCTGGGGAGGGGAATGTACGCCCTGCAGGGCTCCTGGTGTGATCCCAGCTGGGGTCAATCGGCCGTAGCTCCGCTGGAATAAACTCAGAAAGACCTATTTACACCCGCTGTGGATCTGTCCTGTATGTCTTGGGTATGCCAATAACATGAAAGAAAAGTATTTCTCAAGATTAATTCCTTGTGGGACAATATTTTTCCATTTACAAATGAAAATTAAATGCTGTAAAGGAGTCAGCCATAAGAGAAAACAAAATTCTAAAGAAAACATTTCCGTATAAAGCAGATAAAGACTGTCCGGAGCATGTTTGGTTTTTTAGAAGGAATACGCCGATGGGAAGAGATATGTGTTGCAAAAAATAAATATACCTCATGGTGTGAAAATAAAAGATATTCAGCAAAAATTCCTTTCTGTAAAATAATGTTATTCCTCATGACAAAATATCCCAGAGAGGGTAAGGAGCATCACCCAAGATGAGAGAATGAACTGAGGACTGAACCCAGGAGTCCTGGCTCGCAGCCCCCATCTCCCTGTGCTCTAACCACTAGACCCCACTCCCCTCCCAGCAGGGGCCAGAGGAATGCAAACCCCCACAGCATCCAGCTCTCGTCCCCAGCCTCTTGCTGCAGCCATCTCAGAAGCTCAGGCCACAAAACTTTCCACCGGCCCCCCCCGAGGTGACATTTCCGGAGGATGCTGGGGCTGAGCTGAGCTGGGCTGCGGAGCTCCCCAGAGAGCAGGGACCATGGAGCAGCTGCCAGGCCTGAGCACCGTCCTCTGCGCCATCCTCCTCATCCCCACCTGGGGAGCAGGTAATTTTATATGTCCATCCAGCCACTTACCCCAACCCTAGATCCACCTCTGTCTGTCCTTCTGTCCATCTGCCCAACCCCTAGATCCATCTCTGTGTGTCCATCCATTGACCTACCCCACCCCTAGATCCATCTCTGTGTGTCCATCCGTCCATCCACCTACCCCATCCCAAGATCCGTCTCTGTCTGTCCATATATCCTATCCCTAGATCCATCTCTGTCTGTCCATCCATCCACCTACCCTATCCCTAGATCCATCTCTGTCTACCCATTCAGCCCAACCCCTACATCTCATCTATCTATGTATCTATGTACCCATCCATTCCACCCCAAAAAGAATATCTATCTATCTATATTTATATAGAGGATTTATAAAGAGGCAATAGGATATTTTCTGTCTTTTTATCTCTCCCTTTCCTAATGGATGCTCACAGTCTGGTGACTTTTTTCACTGACATTGCACATTGAGTGGATGTTTGCAGAGAACTATCCACAACGACTCCAAGATCTCTCTTGAGTGGTAACAGCTAATTTAGATCCCATCAGTGTGTATGTACAGTTGGGATTCTGCTTTCCAATGTGCATGACTTTGCATTTTCCACCCTTGAGTTTCATCGGCCATTTTGTTGCCCCGTCACCCAGTTTAGTGAGATCCCTTTGTAATTCCTCGCAGTCTGCTTTGGACTTAGCTGTCCTGAGTGATTTCACATCTAACATCTCTGTGAGCATCTGCCGTGCCCAGAGCAGTGTTGATGCTGGGTCTCTGTTGGGGTTGAAGTGAAAGCCCTGTGCAGTGAGTTATCAAGAGTGTTGTGAGCAATGGCAAGGGGGACAGGAACGCACAATTCTTTCCCCTTAGCTTCTTCTCTCCGTGCTGCTTAGGTTTCGGGCGGCTGGGGCGTGTCTTGATACCACTCGTCGTCATTTTCCTTTCCTGCTGTAATGTTTATTGCCCTGGTTCACGAAGGTCTCACAGTGCTTCAGAGCCCTGCTGTCCTCCGAGCATCCCCCGGCGAGACCGTGAACCTCAGCTGCTCCTTTGAGAACAGACCGGGCAGCGCGGTCAATGTGAGGTGGACTAGAGCACCCGGAGTCATACTGGAAGCTCACCATCCCTTCTATAAAGGACGGTTCAAGGTGTTCTTCCGGGATCTGCTCCAGAAAGAGGAGGTCACGCTGACCCTGTTGGACCTGGAGAAGAGGGACTCTGGTGTCTATCAGTGTCATGTCAGCATCCACCAGGGAGAGAGCGGGACAGGAGCGGGCACCGAGCTGCAGGTGATGGGGAGAAACCAGAGTGACACAGGTAAGGTGGGGAATGGGAGTACGGGGCCTTCCCCCTCTCCATCCCCAGGGCAGGGGACTGGCTGGCTCAAGGGGCTGAGAATCCCCTAAATCTCCTCTCCATCGCCCAGGTAAAGAACCTGCCCCCATAGGGTGCTGCGGCCGGGAGCTCCTGTACCAGGTCGCCATCGCCTTGGGTCTCCTTCTCATCCTTGGCCTGGTGGCCACCCTGCTCCTGAAGAGACGCCGAGGTACCAAACCGGAGCCTTCCCCCTGCTAAACTCCTGGCCTCCATGGGCCAGGGACTCTGCTAGTGAACGCACCCTAGCGGCCGTCTGTCCTCTGGGTCCATGCTAGACTGTCTGTCCATATATCTAACTCCACCACGTCCTTCCTTCTCCTCCCATCCCTAGATCTCTGCAGCTTCCCTCTTCACCCCAGACTCTCTCTCACACTCCTCCGTTTTAACGTTTCTTTCTTCTCCCTTCTTCTGCAGCGCCGCCCCCCTCGCAGCCCCGCCAGCGGCAGCCGAAGGTAAGAGAACGCAGGCTGGGCCCTGTTCCATACAGTGCTTGGGTCTGGTCTCCGGGTGCCAATAAGGACTGGTACAATACAGTGAGGGGAGAGAACCCAGGAGTCCTTGCTCCCATCTCCCCTGCTCTAACCCCACAGTCCCCTCCCAGAGCTGGGGAGAGAACCCAGGAGTCCTGACTCCCAACCCCTCCAATCTGGGGTCACACTGTGGGATTTGCTCCCTGGGAGCTGCCTAAATTGGCCTGAATTAAGAGACCAGATCTGGGGTGACGGCGTCCTCACAGTGTGTCTGTCCAACACAGGGCCACGGCAGCCGGGGGGCCGAGGAAAGCGAGAGCATGCAGTACGCAGAGATTAAAATCCAGACTCCAGGACGCAGGGAACACACCTCCAACCACACCCAGCGGTGCTGAGTCCCTCCGCACCCAGCACCACCTGAGTCCCTCACACTCACAGCCACGCCGCCAGGAGGGAATTCCCCACAGGAGGAGACCCTCACAGGGTTTGAGGGAGAGCAGAAGAAAATTATGGACGTTAAAGTCCCTGTGAACCCCAACAAAACCCAACTAGCCCTGTCTACGGCAGGGAAGAATCGACTAGGGCATGGTCTGACCCTCAGGAAATGCCTTCTCCGGGCCTCCTGGATATAACTATATCACGTCCCTGTGTGTTATTTCCCTGTCCTCTCTGGCGTGATTGCAACGCCTCCCTGTGGAGCGTGACCAGCTGGGGGTAATTAACGCAGCGTCTGGTCCCTCTTCCTAACTGAGCACGAAGAGAAACGCTCGCCCAGCTCAGCATGGTGTGGGCGGTGGAACTGGTCTGAGTGACCAGCATGACTGCTCCAGCCGGCTGGACTTGCTCAAAGAAAGTGATTTTTTTTGGTCTAAAAATTAAATAATTTCTTTGTGTGAAAAATTGTCTGTTTTCAGAGTTTTTTGAAAAAATGTGTTTGGGTAACCTTCCAACGCGGCTCCTGTTTCCCACCCGGACCCCATGAGGAACTATGGGCAAGTCCTTTGTTGAGGTTAGAGGGGTCGATGCCACTTCCGTTTTCTTTCCGCCCTCACTGAGATCCACTTCCACTGTCTCCCCCTCCCTTTGAAGCATTAATACCAGTTTCACCCGCCCCCCCGCCCGCTTTAAATCCTGGGGGATCCACCACTCCCCGGAACCCTCCCCCTCGTCTTTCCCACCCGGATCATCGAGAGCGTGGCACCCAACGGTGGGCAAGTCGTCTGTGGCTATAGTCCTGACGCCACATCCGGTCCACTCCCGCCCTGCCTTGGGCCCACTCCATGGACGGTCTTCTGTCCCCCTCCCCCCCGACCTGCTCTCCTTGGGGCCATTTAACCGCTGCAGAACCAAACACACCCCGAAACTTTCCCTCGAGGCCTCCTGTTTCCCACCCGGACCCTGTCGGGCTTTGCACCAAGGCTGTGGGCAAACGCCCCATCGTGGCAGGCGGCGTGACACCGCTTCCACGTCACTTCCGCCCTCCTTGTGGCCTCCTGGCCTCCCCTCCACTTCTCCTCTCCTGGAACATCAGGTTGTTACAGACACAGCTGAAGTGTTCGCAAATCAGTCAGTTCCTCTCTAGATATGAAACAAACACACGTCCCCTTTGAAAAATATGGAGACGAAACTCACTTGAGTAACGCACCAGAAACTGATGAACTCTTGACCTTGCATTTTGAGATTTCCTTATGCTACCCCCTGAGCTGCTTCCCTTTTTGTCTAAACGTGAGAAACCAGGTGCAATAACTTGCAGGTCGAACACCTGCGTGGAGGATGCTGATGCCAGAGAAATCCCCCGGGCTCCATGGTGTATCCCTGGCTTTCATTGTAAACGAGCAAGAGTCAGGCCCACGCGCGGAGCGGCAGATCCCACAGCGCTAACAGGTAGAATTGGCGGGAAAAGCGAAGGGGGGCAAAGGTCAGCCGATCCGAACGCTGAGGGAAACAACGGCTGCGGGCTAAAAACAGAACGGACCGTCTGGAAGGCGGGCAGTTGGGCAGCAGAGGCGCCAACCGCGGCCTCCCAACTCGACCACCGTCTGCCCCTGGCCCCGCCCCAACTCCGCCCTTGCCCCGCCCCCATTCCAACCCCCTTCCCAAAGGCCCCGCCCCAACTCCGCCCCCTCCCTGCCCCCATTCCAACCCCCTTCCCCAAATCCCCGCCCCATCCCGAGAGCGCGCCGAGTCCCCGCTCCTCCCCCATCCCTCCCGGAGCTTGTTCCGCCACGAAACAGCTGTTTTGCGGCAGCAAGTGCTGGGAGGTGGGCAGAGAAGCAGGGACGCACTCAGGGGATGAGGCGGAGGTTTGGTGATGTGAGGTGGGGGGGGAGTGGAGCTTGGTTGCTGGTGTGTGCAGAGCACCCACTAATTTTCCCCCATGGGTGCTACAGCCCCAGAGCACCCACGGAAGGGCGCCTGTGCCTGACAGGGCGGTATAAACGTCGCTGTGTCAGCAGACAGCCAAGGGGTAGGTGGAGAGCGAGTGGACGGTGATGAGAAGGAGAGAAAAGCAGAGAGAAGCTTGCTGAGCGGTCCGTCTGTCCGACAAGCGAATGGAGAGCTGAGGGAGCAGCAGGACACTGTCCCATCCTGTCCAGCAGCAGAGGGAGAAGATGCAGAAACCCAAGGAGAACACAGCAGCGGAGAGAGAGAGCACAGGAGAAACGATCAGCCAGGGAGTCAATTGGCCGTAGCTCCATCTAAGTCAATGGGGCCAGATCCCTGCTGGGATCCGTCGGCCGTAGCGCTTCTGACTTCAGTGGAACGGATTTCCAGACGCTCAGTACCTGGCCCCGCTGAGGTCAGTGGAGGCGCGGCCGTTTGACACCAGCTGGGATCTGGGCAGAGGTTTTCCCTTCGCTTATTTAAAACCAGTTCTATCAAGTCAAACGTTTCTGGAACACAAGAGCTCGTTGTTAGGGGGCTTATTCCTTCACCCACTTACTTCCCTGGTCCTTCTCGCATCAACAGAGAGCAACAATACCCGAAGTCCAAAGGTGCAAACAATTCAATGTTTATTGGGGTGAACTTCCAGCAAGCATGATTCCAGTTTCCTTCCTTAGTGTCCCCCTTCCCAGCTCTGACACCACAGAGCCTTACACCTGTGTCCCTGTTCCCATTCCTGCCCTTAGCCAAGCATGATTCCAACTTCCTTACTCCCATTCCCTGTTCCCATTTCCCCCTTTAGCAAAACATGATTCCAATTTTCTTACCCCCATTCCCTGTTCCCATCTCACACACCCACATGCCCACCCCCACCCACACCCCGTCACTTCCTCATTGACTACAGACTATATAGTAAAACTTGAGTTCTGCTTAGCTATACCTGAACCAATCATTTTCCTGAAATTTAACTAACCAATCCTAACATATTGTAACATGATTATGTAACCAATTATATCCCACCACCTTAATTAGTTTACACCCAGCAAAATTAATTATACAGCAGACAGGAACAATCACAGAACCAGACAGAGATTATACAGACAAACAACAGCAAAGTGGGAACTATAATGACAAAACAATACAGAAGTGAGGATTTCACATCCCCGCTATTGATAAGTGAGTTCTTGCCAGACAGGATGCTATCAAACTAAGTTTCCTTTTACATTTTCTAGGCACTTCCCTTTCTCTGGAGGTGACAGGATACAATCCTGTCCTGATAGAGCCTAACAGCCCAATAGCACCTTATTTCAATGTGACTAGTTTGCAATGTGAGGAGGTGACCGGTCGCTTCCCAGCTTATGGCTGCCTCTGCTGCTTAGCCAAAGGCTTTAGCCTAAGCACAGGGCCTCAGACTGTCGCAGTGAGAGAAGGCCCTTACACCAGCAGACAGTGATTTTGATTCTTTCTTTCATATCTCTATCACTAGCCAAGTGATAAGAATACACCTAAATTCTTAGAGTCTAGGCCTTTACAGACAGGCCTGAATATCTATATCCTAACACTCGTGATAAAATGTTATTTCAAAATGTTTTAGATGAAGCAATGTTCTTTTGGTGCAGAAATGGCTTTCAACGAAAACATATCTTTGTGAACTGTTCTCGTTGACAAAACCGATATCACTTTAAAAAGGAAAATACTTCGGGGGAAAATGTTTCTCTTTAGCAAAAATATTTTCAGAAAAAAATAATTATGGAAAATGATGTGTTTTCTAATGGACAAAAAGTGTGTGTGTGTGTATATGTATATATGTGTGTGTGTTTACACCTATATATAAGAGCTGACACAATATGCTCCACCCCAGTGCTAGCTGCATTTATGGGAATTCATGATTTTTCTTGATAAAAATAATGTTCTCTATATAATAATACCTGTCAAGCTTCACTCCAGTGGTAGTTGCATTTATGGAACATATTTGCTTCTCCTCACGTAAATATCAGTGTTATTGAAACAAACAGGTTTGCACTTGGAAATATATCTGTCTTGGGAATGGACGACTCACCTGGCTGAGAGGAAAGTTCTAGCAGAACGAACGGGGCGAGTTTCTTCAGGCTTCTGACTTTTCCCCAGTGCAAATGATTGTTTTGAAAACACCCTAGGTACAGACTCGATGTAGGGGGAGAGATTGAAACAGAGAAGAGGAGGTGAAAGAAGGCTGGAAAATAAGGCTGTTCACCCCGTCTCAGACTACATGAGGACGGGGTGTTGGGTGGGATTTCAAGCACTCCCAGGTCAGAGGTTCAGAAAACAGATTTTCCATCTATATTTTAACACTTGTTTTTCTCCTGAATTGGGACAAAAAGGTGAGAAATTGGAAATTTGGGTGGAAAGTAAAATTCTAGCAGGAGAGACCCCCCCCGAGCCAGCCCACTCCCATCGCTGCCTGGATCACATTCGGGGCAGCTCCCCCCTCTCAGAGCGATCGGCTCAGGCTCTCTGCAGACTCAGGCATGGGTCCCCCCCGCCCCTGGTTAGAGAGATTTCTTTGCACCTGTGAGGACTGGAAGCATTTTTGGCTCTGCAAGCTGAGAACCTAGAGATCGACTCCAGCTCATGGGACGGAAACCGTGGTCAGTTATTTGTGCGTCGCACCCGGCCCTGACTCCGACACTTCTGTAGCTGATTGTAACTCACCCCTGGTCCCCCCTTCCCCCAGGCCCCCCCCAGCTGCCACCTTTGTAGAAGCTGCAGCCATGCAAGAGGCTGAATTTCCTGTTTCTCACCATGATGCGCAGGGGTGAAAGTGAAGACAGAGCCCCGAAGAACTCGGCACGTTTCAGCCCACCACAGAAACTGCAGAAAGTACCAGTCGCAAATGGACCCTCCCTCATGGTGCTGAGTGCTGCACAGACCCCTCCCCTCTGGGAAAGATCGGGACCCCTGTCGTGCCAGGCTCTGCACAGACCTGAACTGAAGGATGACAAAGGGTCTGGACTCCTGGGTTCTCTCCCAGCTCTGCGATGGGAGTGGGGACTAGGGGGTTAGAGTCAGGGGGGCATGGGAGTCTTTTTCTGCTAGACCACACTGAACCAGAACTTAGGATAGAACCCAGGAGTCCTGACTCCCAGCCCTCCCCCCGGCTCCACCTCTCCTCACTCTCTCCCCACAGCTGCAGTGTGAGGATGGTGCCCGTGGGAGCCAGCTGAGGTCACTCAATCAGGGTGAACGGCAAACAGAACGAGGAAGACAAACCCCAACAGCTGGTGGATATTCCAATACTGAGATTTACCCAGCCAGCCCCAAACAGCCTCTGTACGACCTCCCTGGTTACTCAGAAGTCAAAACAAGGCAGTTCCCCTCCTTGCATTTCAAAGCTCTATTCATTTACAGAAAGAAAAGGAGGACTTGTGGCACCTTAGAGACTAACCCATTTATTTGAGCATGAGCTTTCGTGAGCTACAGCTCACTTCATCGGATGCACCCGAAAGCTCATGCTCAAATAAATGGGTTAGTCTCTAAGGTGCACAAGTCCTCCGTTTCTTTTTGCGAATACAGACTAACACGACTGTTACTCTGAAACCATTCATTTACAGATCTTTCGAACCAGCCTCTAAAGTTCGGCCTTGGATCAGGTCAGTCTGGGAGTTCATTGACTCTTTCTGGCCCTGTCACCTTTCAATGAGATAGATTACGCTCCTAACGTCACACCCCCAACGCTAAATTGATGCAGGAAGGGACGACACAAACATCGCTGAGTGCATCCCAAGAGCTCCCCACCCTTGGTTCTGTCTTACTACAGCAAGTATTGGGTTAGAGGCCGTACCAGTGTAGAACAGAAATGGTTTATCCACGTCATGGTCCATAACGTGATTGAATCTCTTTACAAACTCAAGGTAAAACTTGGTTAGAAGAACAGTGGATTGGATCTGCTGTTGCAGCAGGATTCCCGTATGTCTCACGTGATCTTGCCAAGATCTATAGAAAAGAGCTACTGGATCCATACAGGAAAGAATTTTCTGTAGCATCTGGCTGGTGAATCTTGCCCATATGCTCAGGGTTCAGCTGATCGCCATATGTGGGGACAGGAAGGAATTTTCCCCCAGGGCAGATTGGAAGAGGCCCTGGAGGTTTTTCGCCTTCCTCTGCAGCGTGGGGCACGGGTCACTTGCTGGAGGATTCTCTGCTCCCTAAAGTCTTTTTAAACTAAGATTTGAGGACTTAAATAGCTCAGACTCAGGTGAGAGGTTTATCGCAGGAGTGGGTGGGTGAAATTCTGTGGCCTGCATTGTGCAGGAGGTCGGACTCGATGATCATAATGGTCCCTTCCGACCTAAATATCTATAAGCTCCAGCAAACATTTGGAACCCAATTAACATCAACTGAATGTAGATATCACTGTTGTATATAGTACAGGAATCTTGGCATTTAGCCATGAAAGCAATGTGGTCGTGTTCCTGTTTCCCTTCTCATAGAAAAAGAACAGGAGGACTTGTGGCACCTGAGAGACTAACCGATTTATTTGAGCATAAGCTTTCCTGAGCCACAGGTCACTTCATCAGAAAACATTTCTGTACAAAACATTTCTGTATAAAGCAGATAAAGACTGTCTGGAGCATGTTTGGTTTTTTAGAAGGAATACGCCGATGGCAAGAGATACGTGTTGCAAAAAATAAACATACCTCAGGATGTGAAAATAAAAGATATTCAGCAAAAATTCCTTTCTGTAAAATAATGTTATTCCTCATGACAAAATATCCCAGAGAGGGTAAGGAGCATGACCCAAGATGAGAGAATGAACTGAGGACTGAACCCAGGAATCCTGGCTCCCAGCCCCCCATCTGCCCTTGCTCTAAGCACTAGACCCCACTCTCCTCCCAGCGAGGGCCAGAGGAATGCACCCCCCCACCCCCGTCCAGCCCTCGTCCCCAGCCTTTTGCTGCAGCCATCTCAGAAGCTCAGGCCACAAAACTTTCCACCGGCCCCCCCCGAGGTGACATTTCCGGAGGATGCTGAGGCTGAGCTGAGCTGAGCTGGGCTGCGGAGCTCCCCAGAGAGCAGGGACCATGGAGCAGCTGCTTGCCCTGAGCACCGTCCTCTGCGCCGTCCTCCTCATCCCCACCTGGGGAGCAGGTACTAATTTTATGTATCCATCCATCCACTTACCCATCCCAAGATCCATCTCTTTGTGTCCATCCGTCCATCCACCTACCCAACCCCTAGATCCATCTCTGTCTGTCCTTCTGTCCATCTGCCCAACCCCTAGATCCATCTCTGTGTGTCCATCCATCGACCTACCCCATCCCTAGATCCATCTCTGTCTGTCCATCTGTCCTTCTACCCCACTCCACTATATTCAGCCCTCTCTGTGCATATACCCTATCCCTAGATCCATCTCTGCCTACCCATTCACCCTACCCCTACATCTCATCTATCTTTTTATCTATGTACCCATCCATCCCACCCCAAAAAGAATATCTCTATCTATCTATGTATCTATCTATCTAGATCTAGGGGTGGAGGATGCGTGCATGGATGCATAGATAGATATGGATATGTCCCATCAGGTCAATGAGAAGTAGTCTGTTTCCATAAAACAAATATTTCATTTCAGTATTGACTCCTTTTAATAATATCAAATCAAACCAGTGTGGAAATGCAAAATCAAATAATTCCCTATTGACCCTATCGAAAATGCTTTCTCTCCCCCATTTTTAAACCAATTGTCTCCCTTTCGATGAGACGGCATTTCCCAAGAGGAAAATGTTCCGTCAGGACAAATTCTGACCCCCTCTAGTTTGAAGTACAAATTGTATAAAGTGGAGGCATGTGTTTGTGGTGTAGTTAAAATGACCAGCTGCCACTTTAATTTGTAAGGGGGTTTCCTGGTCCTTGTAAGGGGGAAGCCGTTCCATACCCGTGCCTTCTCTGCACCTTTTGCAATTCTAATGTATCTTATTTTGATTTGAGGCGACCAAAACCGCACGCAGGGTCCAAGGTGCAGGCGTACCTTGGATTTATATAGAGGCAATAGGATATTTTCTGTCTTTTTCTCTCTCCCTTTCCTAATGGATGCTCACAGTCTGGTGACTTTTTTCACTGACATTGCACATTGAGTGAATGTTTGCAGAGAACTATCCACAACGACTCCAAGATCTCTCTTGAGTGGTAACAGCTAATTGAGACCCCATCAGTTTCTATGTATAGTTGGGATTCTGTTTTCCAATGTGCATGACTTTGCATTTACCACCCTTGAGTTTCATCGGCCATTTTGTTGCCCAGTCACCGAGTTTAGTGAGATCCCTTTGTAATTCCTCGCAGTCTGCTTTGGACTTAGCTGTCCTGAGTGATTTGACATGTAACGTCTCTGTGAGCATCTGCCGTGCCCAGAGCAGTGTTGATGTTGGGTCTCTGTTGGGGTGGAAGTGAAAGCCCTGTGCAGTGTGTTATCGGGAGTGTTGTGAGCAATGGCAAGGGGGACAGGAACGCACAATTCTTTCCCCTTAGCTTCTTCTCTCTGTGCTGCTAAGGTTTCGGGTGGCTGGGGCATGTCTTAATATCACTGGTCGTAGTTTTCCTTTCCTGCTGTAATGTTTATTGCCTTGGTTCATGAAGGTCTCACAGTGCTTCAGAGCCCAGCTGTCCTCCGAGCGTCCCCCGGCGAGACCGTGAACCTCAGCTGCTTCTTCAAGTACAGACAGGGCAGCGTGACAAAAGTGATCTGGACCATAGCACCCGGGGTTGTGCTGGAATCTCACCATCCCTTCTACAGCGGACGGCTCAATGTGTCCGACCTGGATCTGCTCCGGAAAGGGGAGGTCACGCTGACCCTGTCGAAGTTGGAGCAGCGGGACTCTGGTCTCTATCGGTGTCAGATCAGCATCCACCAGGGAGAGAGCGGGACAGGAGCGGGCACCGAGCTGCAGGTGATGGGGAGAAACCAGAGTGACACAGGTGAGGTGGGGAATGGGGGCATGGGGTCTTCCCCCTCTGCGGCCCCAGGGCAGGGGACTGGCTGGCTCAAGGGGCTGAGAATCCCCTAAATCTCCTCTCCATCGCCCAGGTAAAGAACCTGCCCCCGTAGGGTGCTGCGGCCGGGAGCTCCTGTATCAGGTCGCCATCTCCTTGGGGCTCCTTCTCATCCTCGGCCTGGTGGCCACCCTCCTCCTAAAGAGACGCCGAGGTACCAAACCGGAGCCTTCCTCCTGCTAAACTCCTGGCCTCCATGGGCCAGGGACTCTGCTAGTGAACGCACCCTAGCGTCTGTCCGCTGGGTCCATGCTGGGCTGTCTGTCCATATAACGAACCCCCCATGTCCTTCCTTCTCCTCTCGTCCCTAGATCTCTGCAGCTTCCCTCTTCACCCCAGACTCTCTCTCACACTCCTCCGTTTTAACGTTTCATTCTTCTCCCTTCTTCCGCAGCGCCGCCCCCCTCGCAGCCCCGCCAGCGGCAGCCGAAGGTAAGAGAATGCAGGCTGGGCCCTGTTCCATACAGTGCTTGGGTCTGGTCTCCGGGTGCCAATAAGGACTGGTACAATACAGTGAGGGGAGAGAACCCAGGAGTCCTTGCTCCCATCCCCCCTGCTCTAACCCCCCAGTCCCCTCCCAGAGCTGGGGAGAGAACCCAGGAGTCCTGACTCCCAACCCCTCCGATCTGGGGTAACACTGTGGGATTTGCTCCCTGGGAGCTGCCTAAATTGACCAGAATTAAGAGACCAGATCTGGGGTGACGGCGTCCTCACAGTGTGTTTGTCCAACACAGGGCCACGGCAGACAGGAGGCCACAGAGAGCGAAAGCCTGCACTACTCAGAGATTAAAATCCAGACTCCAGGACGCAGGGAACACACCTCCAACCACACCCAGCGGCGCTGAGTCCCTCCGCACCCAGCACCACCTGAGTCCCTCACACTCGCAGCCACGCCGCCAGGAGGGAATTCCCCACAGGAGGAGACCCTCACAGGGTTTGAGGGAGAGCAGAAGAAAATTATGGGCGTGAAAGTCCATGTGAACCCCAACAAAACCCAAGTAGCCCTCTCTACGGCAGGGAAGAATCGACTAGGGCATGGTCTGACCCTCAGGAAATGCCTTCTCTGGGGCCTCCTGGATATAACTATATCACGTCCCTGTGTGTTATTTCCCTGTCCTCTCTGGCGTGATTGCAACGCCTCCCTGTGGAGCGTGACCAGCTGGGGGTAATTAACGCAGCGTCTGGTCCCTCTTCCTAACTGAGCACGAAGAGAAACGCTCGCCCAGCTCAGCATGGTGTGGGCGGTGGAACTGGTCTGAGCGACAGGAATCTGAGCTCCCCGCAGTGTGTGACAGGGACGGGGACCAGGCCCAGGGAACCAGAAACAGGAATCCAGACCCAGCCCTGGAGAAGGGGGAAGGAGACCTGCTCATGGAGGACAGACGCTTCACCCAGGAACCCAGAGGAAGGGATCCATTAGGTGGGGACACGGGTGTGGCCGAAGAAACTGGAGCAGCATTGCCAATCCTCCAGGGTGACCGGGAGTCTGCAGGAATTCAAGATTAATTTTTAATTAAAGATTATGGCATGTGATGAAATCTTCAGGAATCCGTCCAATTAAAATTGGCAACCCTAAACCGGAGTGGCGGGGAGGGACCCATTATATAGAGACAGACTTGGGCTGGGGAACCAGCTAGAAGAGCTGATCCCTCTTACGGTGCCCCTCAATGGTGGGGACTAGACTGGCCGAAACTTTTCATCTAAACCAATTTTAGGAGAAAAATGCAGATTCAGCAGTTTGCGAATTCGTATCCGGTCTGCTGAATTGTTCACGTCCAGCCCCTCCCCCAAGTTCTTAACAAGTCGAAGCATTTCGTTTAGACACTTTCCAAACAAACCATTTTGATTTTTCAGCTTGAAACAATTTTTTGTTTAAAAATGTCCTTTGTGGCAGGATGGGCAAAAGCTTCCTAAAAGTTGGGGGGCTGCTGGCAGCCAAACTGTGGCCCAGCCCCGGTGCCACCCCTTCTCCTCAAGGTCCTGCCCTCTCAAACCGCCCCTTTCCCTGAGGCCCCCCCTCATGTCATCTTTCTCCCTGAGCTCCCACTTCACGCCGCCCCTTGCCCCCAAAACACTGCCCCCCCTCTCCCTTCTCTTCCCCCTCATCCAGTCACTCACACTTATGGCCAGTAAAAAGTGGTGGGCCCTGGTCTCCCCTGGATGAGAGTGGGAGAGGATGAAGAACTCCTTTCAAATATAACTCCCCCCACCTCAAAAAAGCACAATTTGCCAGCAACAGCAAAACACGCACCTCACCAACCCGGGCCAGTCACGCTGTGTTGTGTGTGACATTCCCGGCCTGGGGCGGTTTATGTCTTTGTGAATGTGAACCCTGCAGGCCTGGGTGTTTCTCTGCGGAATGTGACCTCAGTGCTCCTGATGAGAGCCATTGTTTGTAAATGTTTCAGGAGCAGACATATTTATCATTCATGGACAGACAGACATTTCTTCATAATTAGAACTGGTCAAAAATAGCTGGGGTGGGGAGGGTTATGAAAACTGAAGAAGAAACCACTTCCCCCCCATATTCTTCAAACTTATTTGCAAATCTTTTGAATTATCAAACTTTTGTTTAGTTTTGGTGGGAAAAACTCCACGTTCGCTCTCAAGTGGGCAGAGAAATCCAAAATGTTTTTTTTAGAAAGGGAACTTTTTTCAAATGATCAATGTAATCCAAAGTGGCATTTTTAGTTCAAAGGTTGCATTGTGAGTGTAAAACCATTCTGAACCAGCTCTATTACTGAATAACAAGATGAGTTTATTTTTCATGCTGCATTGTTTGGGCCAAGTTCCACGTGGTAATTCAGTTTTTGCACCGCTCTTCTCTTCTTGCGTCTGCACCTCTCGTACGCTGTGGCCTTAATCTTGGCCCTGGAAACACTTGCGTGCTGTCGTAAATATAAAGGGAAGGGTCAACATCTTTAAAATCCCTCCTGGCCAGAGGAAAAATCCTTTCACCTGTAAAGGGTTAAGAAGCTAGGATAACCTCGCTGACACCTGACCAAAATGAACAATGAGGAGACAAGATACTTTCAAAAGCTGGGAAGAGGGAGAACATCAAAGGGTCTGTGTCTGTCTGGGGGATGTTTTTGCTGGGGACAGAACAGGAATGGAGTCTTAAAACTTAGTAAGTAATCAAGCTAGATATGTGTTAGATTCTGATTTCTTTAAATGACTGAGAAAAGAAGTTGTGCTGAATAGAATGAATATTCCTGTCTGTGTGTCTTGTTTGTAACTTCAGGTTTTGCCTAGAGGGATTCTCTATGTTTTGAATCTAATTACCCTGTAAGGAAGGTATTTACCATCCTGATTTTACAGAGGTGATTCTTTTCTTTTTACTGTTTCTTCTATTAAAATGTTTCTTTTCAAGAACTGATTGCTTTATTCATTGTTCTAAGATCCAAGGGCTTGGGTCTGTGGTCACCTATGCAAATTGGTGAGGATTTTTACCAAACCTTCCCCAGGAAGTGGGGTGCAAGGCTGGGAGGATTTCTGGGGGGAAAGATGTTTCCAAACAACGTTTTCTCAGGAACCCAGAGAAATGTTTGGCGGTGGCAGTGGAAAACCAAGGGCAAGGAGTAAAATAGTTTGTACCTTGGGGAAGTTTTAAGCTAAGCTGGTAAAAGTAAGCTTAGGAGGTTTTCATGCAGGTCCCCACATTTGTACCCTAGAGTTCAAAGTGGGGAAGGATCCTTGACACGTGCATGTTTAACTTTAATGACTGCTGTGAATAATTCCATTTCAATGGGACAACTCTGAGGTCGGGTTTACGCTACGGCCCTATATCAGTGTAACTACGTCACTCATTTATTTAATTTTCTTTCTTTTATATGGGAAAGTTATTGAGAGCTTAAAGCAGGTAAAATACATGAACAGGTTCGGACAGTCCAAGTTTGTCAGTGCAAAGTGACAGCAGAGATGTGGTATCTGCGAGTTTTCCATAAGTCTCTCAGTCAGTCAGCTCAGAGATGCAGAACCATTCCCTGGATCCATGCTTACAGCTGTCTTCCCCGGAAAGCAGTCTGGCAAGTGTTCCTGTCAGCTCTTTGCTAAGTTATCTGCCAAAACACGAGAGTTTTCAGGTGCCTAAGTAGCCCCTGGAATCATGGTGAACTTATCCTCCCCGCCACCACCAAAATTTGAAATGGTGCCCTGAGTGCACGGGACCCTACCGTGCTCCCCCAGAGGAGCTGCATCAACAGGCAACTCTGCAAGTTCTCTGCATGCCTCTGCAAGTGACCCCCACGTCTCTCCATTTCCTTGGCCACATGTATCCCGTCCCCATGCTGGCGGCTCATCCAGAAAAAGAAGGAAAGAGCTCACCACTGCGACCACCTGAGGGATGGGTTGGGTTGAGATCAGCTGGTCAAAGCAGGCAATAGGGACAGAATCGGAGACTTGAAGCTCCTCGAGTGACCTCTGACCTTTCCAGACCTGCCCTTCAATCAGACACAGCGATTGTAAAGTTGAATGTGATAGTAACTAGACCCATTTTAAACCCTTCACCACACAAGACAAAGCCCGTAGGATTCATCATTAATGATTTATTTCTCCTCCCCTGGATTCCTGCAGCCACCAGCCACCTTGGAGCTTTCCCTCGTCTCTCCCCGGCTGGGCTCACTTGATGGCAGGAGTCAGCGGAGGGTCCAGCTTTGCTCTTTCGCTTCCATTCTTCACGTCTTTGGGTGGCTGCATTTGCAGCTGAGCAGCCTGATGGAAACACTGAGTCCTCTGTCTCGGCAGGCAGGCCCAGCCGCCAAAGCCAAAGACTCCCTGAGAACAGGGGCAGGTTCGCCTCAACTCTCAGGGGTGGAGGCTGGGCCCATAGGGTAGGGTTACCATTTTTGAACTTTCCAAAAAGAGGACACTCCGGGGTGGGGCGGGGGGAGTGCTAGCCCTGCCCCCTATCTACTCCCTCCCACTTCCTGCCCCCTGACTGCCCCCCACAGAACCGCCCATCCATCCAACCTCCCCCCGCTCCTAGTCCCCTGATCGCCCCCTCCCAGGACCCCGTCCTCTATCTAAGCCTTCCTTCTCCCTGTCTCCAACTGCCCCCTCCTGAGACCCCCCCACCCTAACTGCCCCCCTAGAACTCCACTCCCTACCAGTCCCCTGACTACCCCACCCCCTATCCGCACCCCCGCCCCCTGGCAGAGCCCCGGGTCTCCCACTCCTATCCAAGCACTCCCTGTCCCCTGACTGCCCCTGCAGAACCCCCGACCCATCTAACCCGCCCCGCTCCCTGCCCCTGACTTCCCCCCTGAACCTCCGCCCCATCCAACCCCCCCTGCTCCCTGTCCCTTGACTCCCCCGACCCCTCTTCATATGCCCACCCCCTGACAGGCTCCCCCCAGAACCCGTGACCCATCCAACCCCTCCTGCTCCCTGTCCCCTGACTGCCCCTTGGGACCCCATGCCCCTTCTCCAGCCCCCCGGCCCCCGTACCCTGCTGCTCAGAGCAGTGTGTCTGGGGTGCGGAGCCAGACACAGTGCCGTGCTCCCCCGCAGAGCGCACAGCTCCCCCCCCCGCCCCCGGAGTGCTGCATTGGGAGGGAAATCCCGGCCCTTTGGAGAGTTTTACAAATTCCTCCCGGAGGGCGATTTAAAACCCCAAAAGCCGGACACGTCCGGGAAAATCCGGACGCATGGTAACCCGACCACAGGGACTCCAGGATCTGCAGCTGCTGCCACCTCTTTGGTGAATCCTCCGACTCATCACCAACCAGCTCTTCCCCATTCTGCCAGCCGGCCCCACGGTCTGACCGTGCAGGAGAACAGAAACCCTTTGGGACAGCAGGAGAGTCTCCTCAACGCCGCACTCTTTGCATGGCTTCCCGCGGTCACCAGGAAACGCGACTACCCTGCCCCAGGAGTCTCTCAAGGAGCTGACGGCGCAGTCACTGGGCACCCACTCGTGATGGTCTCGGGCAGTGGCATTGCAGAGGGAGCTGAGCAGACCGTCCCTTCCGTGACTTCCTGAATTGCTGCCAGGACGGATTCTCCTCTGCGCTAGAGAGAGCCCCCGAGAAAAGCAGCCGTGGTAGGGGAGGGGGCAAGACAAGCTCTCCCCCGGAGCCCCTGAATATCAGGCAAGCAGGACTCCGGGAGCCAGGGATCGGTGTGTCTTGCTGGGAGAGCAGGTCTGGAGAGCAGGAAAGGGCACTGGAGGAACTGTCGAAATGTCAGTGTCATGGCCGGGTCATGGGCAGCTGGACCTAGTGGTCAGAGGCAGAGTCCACACTCACAAGGCAGGAGTCAAGAGTCAGCTGGGACAGGACACTGGAAGAGCAGAAGCAAAAGACGAAATTGTGCTCAGCACCTCAAGTCAGATGCGTCACCCCGAGTCCGGGTGCCAGGAAATCAAGCCTGGGGAGTGGGAGCAGGAACAGCCAACACAGGGTCCAGAGCCGGGGAGGAGCTCGGGTGTTCAGACAGCTCCTTGTTCCCGCTGCTGGTTTAAGGAGGTCCCGGGGGCCGATTAGCTGCTCTGGGACTCTGCCAATGGGCCTCAGGGATGGAGCCTCAAACTGGGTCTGGACTTCGTCAGTCCGAGGTAAGCAGTTTTTCGTAGGCTTCCAGGTGGCGTGCTGGAGGGCGGCTGCTCCCAGGAACCCTGCAGACCCGGGTTAATGACCCATGGGTCCAGACAGTGAGTGATCTCTCCCCGCTCAAACCTCCTCCACGAAACAGTCTCCAGGGTCCCGGACGCATCTTCTGAGAATAAAAAACCACAGTCATGAGGACAAAGAGGCTATGGAACAGGAGCCCCCTCTTTGTTGCAACAGCCCCAAGTGCCCAGAAGAGTGGACGGTTCTTACCTCCAGGAGATGCCTGGGATCTTCCATCTAAGCCTCTTTGGGACCCCTGTTGCTTGGTCTGACAGGATGAGATCATCTGTCCCCCCTGCTCCCTGCGCTGGGCTGGCTGCAGCACGCATCTGTGTAAGAGGCTGGGCCAGAGAGATGTTACAGTCAGGGTCCAGGCAGCCCAGAAGGAGAACAGAGGGTCTGAAACCAGAAGACGAAGCAATCAAATCCGCAGATTCGACAGAGAAGTTTTGTACCTACAGGGACATCAAAGAAGGTCTGTTAGGAAAGCTGAGATGTTAGTCTGGAAACTGCTAAGGCAAAGATTGTGACTTGTTAAGATTCAGTTTTAGTCACTACAAAGTGTGTTGTGTTTTGTTTGTCTGTTTGAAATTTGTCTCTTTCTCTTGCTTAGTGTCACTTAAATCTCTTCTTTGTTACTGTGCTTCCCAAAGCACCTCAGCGTTGTGTGTTCGAGTGAAGCGTGAGTCTCCAGCCTACCCAACAGGCTGAGCTGTGCCCTGTCTCTCTGAAGGTAGCGAATAATTTCTGAGCGCTGCTGGGCCCAGAGTCCAAGGGCAGTTCACCAGACATCTCCTGTGAAGCCCAAAGAGACCAAAGGAGCAGGAGAGATTCAGGCCCCACTGACCCATGGGAACTTCCCACAGAAGAGGCTACACAGGGCTCCAGACACAGCCAGCAGGATCCCTCCCACAAGCTGGGCCATGTCCTTCCCCTCCCAGCCCCACAGCTTCCTCCCCACCCCAGCCTCAGGAACCCCTCCCATCTCCCTGCTCTCCCCACCCACTCTCCAATACCAGGCTGTTTCCAGAATGGAAGCAGGCGCGTACCAGAGTTCACTCACCGCTAGATGCTGGCCAGGCCTCGTGTCACCGCTTTCTCGCTGGGCTAGCAACCCCGCTGATACTCACTCTTGCAGTTTGTTGGCTGGGAACTCAGCCCCCCAACCAGGTGACTGGCCTTTACTCCACTCCAGGTCAGAGCTGAAGGTCCGTTTGTCCTGCTGCAGGAAGTGGAGCTGGAGAGCGGAGATGTTATGTGAATGAGGCTGCATGATGGAGTTGGAGACTGAGGGACGGGAGCCTCCTCCCAGAAACGCTCCCAGGAGAACAGGTTTGAGGAGATCTCTGGGGAGCCTCTTGCTAGGAAAAAACAAGGGTGGCACATTGATGGAGATGTCTCTGTCCCAGGGATGGGGGAAGCTCCCAGCCAGGTTATGCAGCAGGGATCCCATTTCTCCCCCAAGAAACCCATATGCCCAAAGAAGTCAATGGCTCTTACCTCCATGAGGGAGCGGGGTCTTCCCTCTCAGCCTCTTTGAGAACCAGTAATGCTTGGTTTCCTCGGACAAGGGACCTGTCCCCACTGCTCCCTGAGGTGGTTCAGCTTCTGACTGCAGCCATCTGGGAGGCTGTCACACACCCCAGGGCCTAGAAGACACTGGGGGAGGAGGCTCCTCTTCATGTCAGACTCTGAGAGCCCAGAGAAGGGCCAAAAGAAGAATAAAGGGCAGGAGATGAAGCTAGCCCTGAGCCTCTGTCCCATCCTCACCTCCTCAAATGTGGAGCTTCCTGAGCTTCAGTTGGGCAGACAGTCCGTAGCCCTGACCCAAAGGTCCTTCTGCACCGTATGGGGCAGGAAGATCTCTGCCTGGGAGCACGGGGAATGGGATGGGGGTGAGATCAAGGAAAGAGGGGAGGTGTATGGGTGTGAGGGAAAGAGCTCCTGCCCCAGATGAAGGAATTTGGGGGGCCGAGGGAAGGACCTGGCTCCACAGAGAGGGGAGAGAGTTTCTGTGAGTGCCAGGGGCCTCCATTTCCGCTTCCACTAGCCCCCCAATTACAGTGAGACAGAGCAGTACCTGCAGCAGGGAGCGGGACTTGCTGAACAGGGAGGGGAACCTTTCAGAGCATCAGAGGAGCCACAGCCCTTGCAGCGCCTCGGGCATCTGGTGCAAGTGCCGGATGATGTGAAGTTGGCCCATGACCTTGGCTGTGACATCCTCGTGCTGCAGGGGAACGAGAACATGTCAGAGACGGAGACACTCCCCAGGAATCAGGGAGGATGAAGGGCACCTGGAACCAGCGCCATCATTTCCACCCAGCAGCTGCTCATGTCTGAGTGGTGGATTCACCCTCCCGACCCCCAGGATGGAGGCTTGCTGTCCTCTCTAGTGACCTCCGGTGCCAACCCCCCTCCTTGTACGGTGAGCTCCTTCCACTTCCCCATCCGTGCCCCTGACAGCTGTTCCACCTCCAACCCACCTGGGGACACCGCTCAAGTTCGTAGAACCCTCTCCTCCACCCCCACCTCCATCCCCACCCAGGTAGGGCAGGGAGGGGGCTGTAGCAGGGTGGCGGGGGGCAGGAGGGATTCTGGCAGCAGTGAAGTGGGATGGGGAGAGGTTGAGACCTTTCCCCAAGTCACCCCAGTGACAAAAGCCGAAGCCACAGGATGGCAGCCCTGGTGAAGGGGGCAGGTCAGCAGCCCCTGCTGACTGAATCCTCCCAATCGCTCTAGAGCAGGTCCAGCCCTACCAGCAGCAAGACCCAGCTTCCCATGCCCATGTGCCTCAGCCCTTGCTGGTCAGTTGCCATCACCAGTCAGGCCTTGGCCTCCCAGGCTGCCAGGGATGGGAGCAACTCTCGATGGTGGCTCGGGTGACATGGACACTAGGCCATGAGGAAATGGGTGCAGCTCTGTGGGGCAGGAAAAGTTCCCAGAGGGCACTTAGGGGACTTTCCTGTCCTTTCCAGGAGTCATAGCAGAGCAGCACATCCTAAGAAGAGAAGTCCATGAAGTCCAGAAGTTCCCACTAGGCTCCTTGCTACCAGGCCAGCGAATGGCGATCGGATGGGAATGAGGCCCTGGGCCCCACCCCAAGCTCCTGAGTCGATTGCAGCTGCTTACCGTGACCCCCATCAGTTGCTGGGCTTCCCCCAGGAGGGAGTAGACGAGCACCAGCCCCGCCTGGCTGACACGCAGCAGGGGGTCGTGGATGGCCAGGACTGCTGTCTGCAGAAAGGACCTTTTCTGCCCGTCGCAGAAGAATTTTCCAAAGACCTAGAACCAAGAGGACACGAGGCTCGAGCAGATTGCCCAGAGCCAGCCTCCAAGTCCTGGCCGTACAATGGCATCACCGTCTAGTGCCCCAAAGGGCGGGGAAGAGAGCTGCTGTGGCCAAGGCAGTTCATTCCCCAGGAGGCTTTCAGGGTCCCAGGGCTCAGGGAAGCCCCTTTATTAAAAGGTCGCAGGTGCTGAGGGACCAAAGCCTCCAGTGGCTCTTTTGGGAGGGCAATTTCTGGCAGGGGCCCGGATGGGCTGGAAATGGATCTCTAATGTGTGTGAGCAGGCCCACTCTGCTGTGCAGGGCACAGAGACGACAGGGGACCCTGAGCAGAGAGACACCCAGAGCCATAATCCTATATTAACTCACCCACCCGGGGATCCTCCTTATGCCACGGAGCAACGCAGCCATGTAAGACACTCAAATCACGGCAACTAGCGAGGTTCCAATGTGGGACCTTTAGCACCAGCCTGTCCCACTGGTTGCTGGAGGAGGAGCTCTGAGCTGGAAATAAGGAGCGGGCTCTTTTCCTGTCTCCAGGAGGCCTCCACTGCAGGGAACCCAGCCAGCCCCACTCCCCGGGCTGTGTCATGCCCTGGCACAGTGCCCTTACCTCCCCCACTCTGGCTGTATTTTTGTAGCCCAAGAGCCTGCTGTCCTGGTGCCAGTCATAGCACCAGAGATCTTCCGCGTCACGTATGGTCAGGCCTGGAAGAGAGAGAGAGAGAGAGAGAGACTTTTCTCCTTCTGGCTGCAGTTCCAGTGTCCTTCCAATCCCATTGGTGGCTCCACAGTGGAGTGGAGAAGACCAGAGGCAGAGAGAGACTTGTCCTCCAGCTGGGGTCAGTCGGAGAGAAATGGTCTGGGGTCCCATTATCCACCTGTGGTCACTCTCAGTCCCCTGTTGGGTTGCGTGTCCCAGCTGGGTTCCTTACCCCTCTGTCGGAGCAGCAGCTGGTAGAGCCGGTAAGTCCCCTCCCTGGCCTGCCGGCTGATGTCCTTGTCTGGATCGCTGACAAATAGAGCCAGCTGGGCCACATGGTGCCCCATCCTGGGGAACTCGGCTGAGATCTAATGGAAGGGAGAGGAGGGGACTCCATCAGCATTTTCCTGTCAGCTCCCTGTCCCCCCTGGGCCAGAGGGCTCCTTCCCCTTAGCCCCTCTGCAGGAGATGCTGGGGGAGAGGAGCTTGAGATCGACCCTTCATTTGCTCTGCTGCCAAGGGAGCCTGGAGCTGCTTTGGGATGCCAAGCAGGGGCTGGAGCATGGTCCCCTTAAAGGCCCAGGGACAACACTGAACCAGGACCAGAAGAACTTGACTCAAGCCGAGCTCAGTCCTTGCTCTGCCTCTGCCTCCCCATGAAGAACCCTCCTAAGCCACGGCCCCGGGAGCAGCAGATCCTGCAGCCCGCCGGAGCCAGCCCGCCTCCGCCGGGAGCCAGCAAGCTGGGGTCGGAGGTCACTTACGTCAAACTCAGGGAGGGAGACTGTGTATCTGAGCAGGGCTGTGCTGCTCCTGATGGCCCTGGCTCGCTCCTGGGACACCCTGGACACGACCCAGAAGTTGACATGCTGTGGGGAAAGGAGGCAGGTCAGACTCAGTGGCTAGGTGCACCTGCTTTGCAAATGAGCCCCCCACGCCCCCAGCCCCAGGGGCCTGAGACATTCTGCGCAGGGGGGAATATCTCAGGCCTTGATGGCAGAGCTTTAGAAGGGGATTCTTTCCCCCAGGACACAGCTTGTACCTTGCAGGTCACAACTTGTCAGCGTCTCTCTAGATTGGGACAATGTTCGGGGTCGGGGCCGGTCCCCTCCTCCCAGAACTCCTGATTCCTGAACAGTTCACCAGAAAGGAGACTGAACCCTCGGCCCTTCCCTGCTACGCAAATCCTTGGGGGCGTGTAGGGAGTGACTGAAAGCACAATCCCCCCAGGAATTTCAGAGCAGATCAGAGGGAAGGGCTGATTCCCTGGGGTCCTCCTGTTTCTCTAGGAAGGAGCATGTGCCTCTTCTCTGAGAACCATCTCCCATGGGTGTGTGTGTGTTGGAGGGGTGGGGGAAGGGTGGGTTTTCAGACTCTCACTCCCCAAGGCAGCCAGGAGCCCTGTGGTTAGTGCTCAGCAGAACCAGGCAGAGCTCTGGCTTGAAGTCCCAGCTCCTTCCTCTGCCCCTCAAGAAGGAAGGACCTGACACTGCATTGCACTGACCTCCCCAACCAAGGACGGCCCACTGGGGACCCAGCTAGGAGGACAGAGTAGAAAATGGATCTTCCAGTCTCTCCTTACCAGTCCCCCAAAGAGTTTAGGTGAAATGCGGCTCACCTCCAAGATGAAGTGGAGCCTGTCTGTGTCTGGGGACTCTGCCAGCAGATTCCCCAGCATGGCATCCAGGACCTCTGGGATGACTTTGTGCAGAGCCTGCAAAGCATGGGTCAGAGTTAGGGAACCTGAGCCTACACCTGCCACAGGATGGGAAGAGGGGTCTCTGGGAAGCACTGGGGAGACTCCCAAACACATCTCCTGGCCTCTCTCCTTCATATCCCACTGCAGGCAATTCGCAAGAATTGATGACCCCTGGACCTTTGATCCATGAGCTTAGCAGGTCTCTGCAGAGGGCCTTGTAGGCAGAAGAGTATGAAACAGCCAAGTGGCTATGGATGGAAGCTGGGCTTCTGGGCAAAACACGGCTTATGGAGAAAGAAAGAAAGAAAGAAAGAAAGAAAGAAAGAAAGAAAGAAAGAAAGAAAGAAAGAAAGAAAGAAAGAAAGAAAGAAAGAAATAAATCCCCCAGGGAGGGGTAATCTCTTCCCTGCTGGAGGGAAGGATCCAGCCCTGCAGCTTGTTCCATCTCCGCTACCCCACCCCTAAATCTGGAGCTCCAGCGAATCAAGGGAGCAGGACCGAGGACCACTCTGGAAGAGGAGGAGGATGGAGGAGGAGGAGGTACCTGGATGCCGGTGGTGTCCTTCTCCGTGCCCAGGGTGAAGACGGAGTGAAGGGCAGCTCGCAAGAGGTGGGTCTCTAGGTCTGGCTCCAGGGCAGGTTTCATGGTGCTGGCAAGAGAGAGGAGCTGGGATTAGACTGTGCAGTACGGGGGTGGGACTGTCGCGAACACGGACACCAACCCACAGGGATAGAGGCACAGGCTGGCGAGAATGGAAACTGAGGCACTGAGCTCGGGAATGACAAGGCCAAGGCGTCCCAGACAGACAGTGGGGACAGGAATAGCTCCTGTTCCCTGGAGCCTGCGGGCCCTCCTGTATCTGAGCCCGGGAGTGAGCCCCTCCCCAGGGCCCCTGTCATGTGATGGGAGTGAAAAGAAGAGCCCCGCCAGGAGAGAGTGACCCTCCCCACCCCACCATCTCTGCCAGAGGCGCCACTCTTGGGAGGTGACCTGGGCGGGACAGTGACGGTGACTCCCAGCCTTGGGCCTGAGCAGCACTGGGGTGAGGGGAGCCGGCGGGGTGGGGGGTGGGGCTGTCTCCGTACCAGAGGTTGCCCACTGCAGCCAGGGAGTGGGCGAGGACGGCGCTGGGTGACGAGTCGTCGGGAAGCTCCTCGATGAGCTCCTGTGAGACGCGAAGGAGACAAAGGAGCGTGTGAGATTCAGGCCCGACTGACACCTCCCAGTGAGGAGATGACCCAGCCAGTGCCCCACATGGCCAGCGGGATCCCTCTCCTCCCGCCGGCTGCCGTATGGCGTGTCTCACTCACCACGATCCTCTTCGCCACAGCCGCCTTGCAGCAGCGCGGCTCCAGCGTGTCCTCCCCTCTCTCCCGTGCAGCCAGACAGGCGGGGTAGACGGCCTGAAGGAACAGGAGCTGCTGCCCCTCATCCTGGACCCACCAGGAGTGGGGGATAGCGAGAGAGAACCTGTTAGCGAGGGACCTTCCTGCCCCACCCACACCATCTCCAGGGCTCAGGCCTCAATGGGGGATTGTGGGGACCCGCCTATTCTCCAAATCCCCCCCCACTCCTACGCAAGCAGGATCAGGAACCGGGCCAGTGCCTGTGGGGGGAGACGACCTCGGCTGTTGTGGGACAAACACCCCCATCTTGGGGGTCCCACATCGTGGATGTAAAAGGGCCCCATTAGGGGTGGTGGATCAGGAGGGACAGGACCCTCGGCAGGGGGTGGGGATGCTGGGAAGGGACAGGGCCATCTTGGTTCCAGCCCAGGTGGGGAACATTTGTACCTTATCTCTGCACTGGAGCTGCTCTCGGATGACCTTGAGAGCAGCTTCATCTTTGGCCCCGTCCACCCCTTCCTCCTGCTCCGAATCCAGGGGGGTCCCTGCACCCAGGAGAGAAGGGAACAGGGTGATGCCTGCTGCCACTTGGGGGGTGGACGGGGGCGTGGTGGGCAGAGCAGGATTCCAGACCCCCCTTCCCACCTCAGGCCCCCAGGGCAGATGGGCCCCAGACCTCCCTCTCAGGGATGCCGTCAGCCCCCAACAGCTGCCGAAGCCCAGAGCAGAGCCCCCCTCCCCTGCCCAGGACCCCAGGGGAGGGGCCTGTTCCCCCCGCCCGGAGCAGCAAGGACCAAGGTGGCAGCAGCTCTTCACGCCCCCACCCCCAGGTCCCCGTGCGAAGGGGCAGCTGTGTGACGGCTGCTGCTGTCCGTGGGGGTCGCGGGGCTCAGGCCAGACACCTAGGCTGGGGACCCCCCCCGTATCCCTGGGAGAGCGTCTGGGCCCAGGGGGTTCACATCCCGTCCTCAGCCCTCCCGGAGCCCAGCCCGGCTCCTCACCTGGCACAAAGCCGTGGCGCCCGTCGGCCTGGCTGCTGCCAAAGACCCAGGTGCTGCCGCGGTCCCAGGCTGAGCTGCCGGTGCTGGGCCAGGGACCTTCCCCCTCCTGGCCGGCGGGGGCTGGAAGGGCCTCAGAGACGGGGCAGGGCGAGGCCTCCTGATGGGAAGGAGGGCTGGGCTCCTGGGGCCGCTGCTGCCCACACAACCAGCCGCAGAGCCACCCTGCCCGGCGCCCCTCCTGGGCTGGGTCCTGTCTGCCAAACCGCAGCCTGGGCCAGCTCCACCGGGGCCTGGTCGGGGCCGCTCCCAGCTCGGCGCCTGCGCCGGGAGCCGGGGTCCTTTTCCAGAAGGCCGGGCACTTCCGCCGTCTGGGCTGGACGGGAGCTGCTTCCCCGCCAGCAGGGACGCAGGGCTTGCTCTGCCCCTCGGGAAGGCGGCAGCTGCTTCCCTCAGGCTCTGGGGCCACCGGCAGAGCCTTCCTCCGCAACATCCGCAGGAGCCTGGCCATCCTGGAACCGAGCGGGGAGCAGGGCTGAGTCTGGGCTCAAGGCAGCCTTTCCCTCCTGGGCCTTTTCCGGCCCTCCTCCTCCCTGCTCCAACCACAGCCGCCCCCTCTGCCCCCACAGGAGTGCAGGGAGAGCCATCTACACACACGGGCAGGAGTTCATTGCACGATCTGCTCCCAACGTTCCCCCTCGTAATCCCTGCTGCTGCAATAGCCAGGAAGTCTCATCCTTTTCCATCAATGGGGTCAGTCCCAAAGACCATCGGTTCCTCTGGACAAGCAGCCCCCTCCTGTCGTCCCAGGCCACACTCCCACCCAGGCTTGAGAAGGAAGAGAAGCCAGGAGTCCGGACTTCTCCTGGGAAACCATTCCTACGTCAAGGTCACAAAGACTCTAGGCACAGGAAGACCAGGGCCCTCCTCGTTCCCCCTTGATTTCCAGGCTCAGCAGCTCACAGGCTCTGGCCCAGCTCAGAGACTCTCAGCCTGGGGAACGGTGTCCCACAAGGGAAGGGCTGGGAGCCCCATTGCTGGAACCTTTCCAAACACACTGGAGACGGCTCTGGAGAAGCCCCTGCCCGGTCTAAGAGTGAGGGGCTCTTGGGGGCTGTTTGCAAATGAAATCCCCCTTTGGAGGCATTCTCTCCCCGTTTCTGCGTCTCCCCACACAGACGGGGGAAGTCACCGAGGAACCCGAATGCCACTCACTTGCTCTCAGTGATGGTACGATGGATGGCGGATGTTCTGGGTCAGCAGACGTCCCTCGCCCTCCTCCTCACTCTCCAAGCCCAAGGCAGGCTGGAGAGGGTGGTGACCTCAGGAGTTACCCTGCCCAGCCAGCAGGCACGGTGATGACACGAGGGCGATCGACTGGCTGTGAAAACAAGAGTCTGTCTTATTGCCAAGGGACAGAGAAACTCAGCCAGCAGCAGGGGGGTGCAGAACACGGCCCTAGGGCGGAGGAGACAGCGACTCCAGGATCCTGACACCCCAGCACTTCCAGAGCCCAGGAGATAAGGTGTGAACATTTTCATGGAAACCGTTTTCTGTCAGAAAACCCATTCAGGCGAAACCACTTTGTTTCTTGAAATCATAACAAGTAAGATGAAAATTCTTTGCAAAAATATTTGTTTGCAAAAGAAGAGCATCTCCTGTCCGTCACAGCGCATTAAACTGTCTCCTCGTACACAAAGGGGAGACACGACGCTCTGGAAAATTAGACGAGATGCTTCAGTCTGAGCTAAGTAGTTGCTGCTCTTCACAATTTCAAAAGAATAAAATGCAAATCAAATCGAATATTAGGTCATAATCTGCTATGGCTCAGTGTGATCGGACACCCCCTAGTCTGCACTGCTCCGAGTGACACTCTTCAGTGGATCCCCAGCATCCACCCATGGCGAGGTAGGTGGGAGAGGATTGTTATTTGTCCTTGACAGAAGGAGAAACGAAGGCTGAGAAAGGAGCAGGGACTTGTCTTAGCTGATGCAGCCAGTCAGTAGCAGAGTTGCTCTCAAATGAGCTACAGACCAACAATTGTTCATAGTAATTATTCAGCAAGTATTTCAGAAGAATTGGAATGTTCGAGAGGATCATGAACTGCTCCGAGACAATGAATGGAGAGCAGCATCCACATTGGTCAAACATCTAACTGGTTGTGACTTATTTGCTTGGTCAGAAAAGAGAACAACAAAGACCAGAGTTTCCTCCCTGTCAATAGGTCCTTCCTCAGCCAATCAAGGTTGAGACTTTGAGGGGTGGGAGGCTAAGGGGTCTCACCAAATAGCCCAAAGAATGGCCCAGGTCAGCACCGAGGGGATCACTCTCGGAGCACTAGTCCAGTCTCACCTCTCTGTGAGGGCCTCCCACAACCCCCCCGGCCCCCGCTCCACGCACAGAGCTCCTGGTGGTGGGAGGAGAGCAGAGGAAAAGGACAAAGGAAGCAAGAAGAGAAAGGTAGGCGGGACAGAGGAAAAGGGAAAACAAAAAGGAGAAATCCCAATGTCCCCGGTCATTCTAAGGGACAAAGTCCTAGGTCGGAAATAAAATGCTGCCCCCACAATCTAATGTTTTCCTTTCCTAAAAATCAGCCGGCACCTGATGGATCAGACTGAACAGGTTCCAAAGCTCTCCGAGGCTCTTACCTTCTCTACAGGGACATCTGTTTTTGAGCAAAACAACTAAAAGAAAAGGAGAAAACTCCGAAGAGGGTCCTCCTTGCGCTCACGAACGTGCAAGTGAATGCTCTCTCAGTCCTCCAGGAGAGACCTCGAGAAGGAGACGTGCTGAAGCAAAGCCACAGGGATCTCCGAGGTGGCCCCTGTCCTGCCCCCCTGTCCTGCCTGGCTGATGTCAAGACCTCTCTGTGAGGTCATCGCCTCCCTACCACCTTTGTCCAATCGGCTGAGGTCCTGCCAAAGACCCTTGTGATGTCACTGCCACACCCAGCCCTCCCCTGCAGTGCTGATGTCCTGCCCCTGTCCAGCCACACCAGATGTTTGCGCTGCTTCCCCTAGATCACCCCACGCAATGAGCGTTCATTGTGGGGATGACACCGACCACACAGTCGAACACAGAGGCTCTTCCCCAGGCCGCAATTAGGTTTTCACAAGTTAGTCGACTTTATGGCAAGAAGGAACCGTTAGAGCATTTAATCTGATCCCCTGCGTATCCGAAGGCCTCCTGTATGTCAGAAGAGCTGGGCTTTTCTTTTACTCAAGCATTTTCCAGAAAGGCATCTAGTCTTTATTCGAAGAGATCAAGAGATGGAGAAGCCATCATTTCTCTTGGTACTTTGTGCCAAGGACGAACCACCCTCTTACAAATCTGGGTCTTATTGTCATTATATTTTTTCTGATTTCTGCTTCCATCCATGGGGTCTTGTCATGCCTTTCTCTGCGACATAAAAGAGCCCTTTTATACTCAACATTTTCTCTCCATGAAGTCAAGCAACTCACCTCTCATTCGTCTTTTGTATCTACTAAACAGATTGAGCTTTTTCAATGTCTCATTAGAAGGAATCATCCCCATCACTCAATTTCAAATCTTTTCTGTACCCTCTCCAATTGTTTTAACATAATATTCAAAATGTGGACACAAGAACTGGATTCAACATTCCAACATCAGTCTCACCAATGCTGTTTCACTTCCCTTTCCATCCTCACTACTCTATCCATCCAAGAATGGCTTTAACCTTTTTTACCACCGTTTCACACTGACAGAACATGCTGAGCAGCTCATCCACTATGGCCCCGAAATCCTTTTCAGGGTCACTGCTTTCCAGCGGATTGTCCCCCATTCTGTAGGGTGCCGCCTGACTCCTTTGTTACTGGACGTATGGGGTTGCATTTGGCTTTATTAAAACCTAATTCTTTAGTAAGTATTTTAGAAGAACTAGCCCATTAGAGAGAGAATTGTGAATTACTCAAAGACAATGAATGGAGAAAAGCGGCAAGAGCAATCAAATACATGTTTGGTTATGGCCTATTTCCTTGGTCTTAAAAGAGGGTAACAAGGACCTGAGCCTCCTCCCTCACAATAGCCCCAAGCTCCCCCAATCAGCATTGAGACTCTGAGAAGCAGAAAGCTGGGAGTTCTCACCAGATGTCCCGGGTCACCACCGGAGGGAGTCACTCTTAGAGCATCATTCCAGCCACATGTCTTTGGGAGGGCCTCCCGCAATGAGAGTTGGAGTGCAACCCCCCATCCCCAACTCCACACGCACAGACAGTCCTGGTGGTGAAAGGAAAGCAGGGGAAAAGGACAAAGATACAAGAGAAGACGAGAAAGGAGGGAGAGACAGGAAAAGGGAAAACAAAAAGGAGAAATCCCAATGTCCCCAGTCATTCTAAGGGACAAAGTCCTAGGTCGGATATAAAATGCTGCCCCCACAATGTAGTGTTTTCCTTTCCTAAAAATCAGCCAGCACGTGATGGATCAGACTGAACAGGTTCCAAAGCTCTCCGAGGCTCTTACCTTCTCTAGAGGGACGTCTGTTTTTGAGCAAAACAACTAAAAGAAAAGGAGAAAACTCCGAAGAGGGTCCTCCTTGCGCTCACGAACGTGCAAGTGAATGCTCTCTCAGTCCTCCAGGAGAGACCTCGAGAAGGAGACGTGCTGAAGCAAAGCCACAGGGATCTCCGAGGTGGCCCCTGTCCTGCCCCCCTGTCCTGCCTGGCTGATGTCAAGACCTCTCTGTGAGGTCATCGCCTCCCTACCACCTTTGTCCAATCGGCTGAGGTCCTGCCAAAGACCCTTGTGATGTCACTGCCACACCCAGCCCTCCCCTGCAGTGCTGATGTCCTGCCCCTGTCCACACTGGATGTTTGAGCTGCTTCCCCTTGATCACCCCACGCAATGAGCGTTCATTGTAGGCTCAAGCCGAACACAGTAAAACATCAGAGGCTTCTCCCCATGCAAAGCTCAGTTTTTCATAAATTAGCAGACTTTATGGACAGAAGAGACAATTAGAGCGTGTCTTCTGACCCCCTGCATATCACATGATTTCTGTAGAGCATAGGAGCTAGTTTTTGACTATACACATTCCAGAAAGGCATCTAGTCTTCATTAGAAGACATCAAGAGGTGGGGAATTCCCACCACTTCCCTTTCTAGTTTGTTCCTTTGGTGATTCATCCTCACGGTTGAATATGTGTGCCCTCCTTCTCATATGAATCGGTCTCTTTTGAGTTTCCAGCCACTGGGTCTTGTTATGCTTTTCTCTGCTAGATCAACGAGCCCTTTCATACCCGATAGTTTCTCTCCATGAAGTCACTTCAACACTTCAATGACGTCACCTCCCGATCTTTTTTATCATCTAAACAGGCTGAGCTCTTTCAATAGCTCACGAGCAGGCATTTTTCTCCAGCCCTCAAAATGTTTCATTGCTTTTTGCTGCCCCATCTCCAATATTTCCAAATCTTTTTTCAAAGGTGGATGCCAAAACTGGATGCAGGATTCCGTGATCAGTCTTCCGCATGGTGTGTCACCTCCCTGTGCTCCTCACTGCGCTTTTCATACATCTAATGATGGCTTTAGCCCTGTTCACCACAGCATCACCCTGGGGGCTCTTGTTGAATGGCTTGCCCAGCATGGCCCCAAAATCCTCTTCACAGTCTGTGCTTTCCTGGATACACTGCCCCATTCTGTAGGTGTGGCCTGCATGCTTTGCTGCTAGCGATAGGACCCTTCCTTTGGTTCTTTTCAAATTGGTTTTCTTTAAATGGGTCCAGCTTCTCAAGGGATCCGATTGCTCTCTGTCACTGCCCTCTCCTCATCATTAGTTACCACGCTGCGACTATTTTATCACCCACCAAGGTTAGCAGCAGTGCCTAACGTGGATCTCGTGGATTTAATGTATGAGTGCAGGGGACTGGACTAGACGACCTCTCGAGGTCCCTTCTACTCCTATGATTCTGTGATTATAGAACCTAGAGCTTTATAAAACCAATTAATAATAATTCCGGTCTCCATCTTCCCGAAACCAGCTTTACAGGTTAGTTACTATATGGGGAGGGTTTTGGAATGGGCAGGTTAAAGAGTAAAACTTCCATGCCCTTCTCCCATTTGGGACTCCCCTCCCATCATTCCAGGCAACACCGTACCGCTTTCTAGTGTGAAACCATTGGCAACAATGGGGCCCAAAGTCCTCTTCCAAAGGGATTTGAAGCCCATCTCATCGTCATTGGTGCCTTTCTCTAAGCACTCCCTCCCCAACTACACTAGAACCAAATTTCCCCCCATATTCTAACCTCTGATTATATTCTCAACCTTTGCAGAGCGGGGAATAAAAGCCAGGTGTCCTGACTCCCAGGCCCTGCTTACCACTGGACCATACTGCCCTCCCAAAACAGGGAATAGAACCAAGGAGTCTTGACTCCCAGGGCCCCCCTGCTCGAACCACTACCACTAGATAATGTTTCCTCTCTACAAGGGAATGGGACAGTGCTCAGTAGTACAGTTTTTTGTGACGTTTATCACTGAACTAGTTGCTACCTAGAGAAAATGTGTAGGACTGCTTTTGAAATACATTACACCCAATACTTTTCTCTCTTGTTTCCCCTCGAGAAAGGAGATCATTTAAGAGGGAGATGGGGAGGCCTCGAATATGCAGGCCCAGGCCTCTTCAGTGCAGACACCCAGAGATACTAACCATGCCAGACTCTGTGGAGTGGAGAACAATATCTAGCTCTTCTACAGTGGTTTTCATCTCTAGATCTCAATGCTCTTTACCCAAATGTGCTGGTGATGGGCAGCC